>NC_047515.1:16340585-16627506 GCF_902827115.2 Pseudochaenichthys georgianus
CCAACAACAACAACAATGGCGGATAGCAGAGTTGCTATCGTGCTCCGGACTCTATTGACCATGCTACAGTTGTTGTGCAACATCTACAGCAATAATGATGAGGCAATAGCCCCGCCTCTCCCCACCTCTGCTGCTCACCCCCACGTCAAAGTAAACTGCACCCTGAATTCAGATTATTTATCTTTCTCTCGCGAGTGAAGTCTAATCTGACAGGACGGAGACACGCAGCTCTGCTCACCTGCAGCTCCTCCCTCTGCAGCAAAACACACACTTCAAGTCAGATCATCACCCTTAGCTATTTTAATTACCTCTCAAACTCCTAAACTAGTTATAAATATGTTTATTTTTACAGTCGGCCGGGTCACTGATTACTGGATGAGCTGCTGCATGAGACAGACACTGGCGCTGTCCGAAGAGAGGGAGGAAAAAGAGAGGCTCCGTGTATTTTATCATTATATTATATAGAGTCGTTATTCATTTGTTTTAAAGCTCAATAAATAACAAAGAAGACCTTTGACCGGCACTTTTATAATTTTGTCCGGAAGATTTCAACTTTAATACACGCTGACTGGCAAAAAACTCTGCCCGGTTCCCTCGGCCCCCACCGCGGAGAATAAACAGAAGGGCAACCATGACAACCATGCTTCTTCGCTGCTTTTGTGGAGGAAGTTACAGCGCCACGTAGAGGCTCCCTGCATATGTACTGCAGCTTCTCCAGCGGTTGGAGCTAAACGGAGCGGTCTCGTGTGGGCAGACACTATCCGGATAATTATTGCATGTGGACGGAAGAATCCGTTTGCGATTGCGTTTGCGTTTAATCCTATGCGTTTAGCCCTTTTTCGTCCTCGTGGGGCCGCAGCCTAAGGCTGCCGCATTTGTTTTTAGGCTGCGGCCTAAAATTTATAACTAGTTTAGGGAGTTTGAGAGGTAATTAAAATAGCTAAGGGTGATGATCTGACTTGAAGTGTGGTGTTTGCTGGCAGCGGGAGGAGCTGCAGGTGAGCAGAGCTGCGTGTCTCCGTCCTGTCAGATTAGACTCTTCACTCGCGAGAGAAAGATAAATAATCTGAATTCAGGGTGCAGTTTACTTTGACGTGGGGGTGAGCAGGGCTATTGCCTCATCATTATTGCTGTAGATGTTGCACAAACAACTGTAGCATGGTCAATAGCGTCCGGAGCACGATAGCAACTCTGCGATCCGCCATTGTTGTTGTTGTTGGTGGCGAAACACTTCAGCACTGGCGGGGGTAAGCGGAGGTGAGCAGAAGAGAGAGTGGGGAGAGGCGGGGCTATTGCGCAATCACTATCAGTGATCTGGAAATGTCCGTATAGGGCGCACACACGAGCTGTTTGACCCCCCAGAGAGTGGCGTATGCATTTCTATCCACCTTGGGACCCGTTGTCATTTCCTCAGTCGTTTAGTGCCATATTCGGTCGTCCTCGTGTGGCCAACGGTCTATATGACACTAAACAGTAACGCAAACGACCGAATTCATCCTCGTGGGCCGCAGCCTTAAGAGAGGATCGCTTTTACTCATGTCAGTTGTTTTGTTGTTTGTTTATTTGTAGGCTTGCGTTTCTTTCTTAAGTTCTCTTTTGTTATGCATAGTTTTTCCTCCTTGTGTGACTCTTTTTTGTTAATTCAAGTACCTACTCTGTTAAAAAGGAATTTCCTGCTCTTCGAAATAAAAGATGCATTGTTGTTACATTCAAACCTTTGTCTCTGGGTCGTGCATTTGGGTCCATCAGTTTGTGTCGAGGTTCCTGACATAAGGAAATATTTCCAAAAACTGCTGTGTACTTTAGGGAAAAGTGGAATGTCTCTCTGGTCGGCTCCTTAACCTTAGAAATCAATGGGTTCAAAAGCTCACACATTTTTCACCCCTAAAATACATTTTCAAAACTGCCAACAGTCAACTCAGTTTCCAGTTGCCTGTAGGATTTCATGTTGCAGATACGTGTGGGATGGCTGCTACCTACATATTTAAAGGCCAGGTCAGGTTTGATTACCATGATGTCTATTTGGCAAGTATATAAAGGAGTCCAGTGTATTGGTACTGTTCCGCCCAAGTCCCACATGCTGCGAGATACAGATGAAAGGCATATGTAGGCATCTTAACGTCATGAAACCATACATAATGAAATGTCTTCTTAATTAAAACAGGAATTAAGATTTGATGGTGGTAGACTTTAATATCCACATCCCATATCTTTGCTGAGCTGCTAATTACTGAACAGGATGTCAGTGTGAAGGGTCTGACTAAACTTTGACCATGCAAAATACTGCAGTACGCATAGTCAGCTTTTCTGGCCATCATGAGATTAATATTGAGATTTATCATTATTCTGTAGGTTTCAATAGAAGAATGTTCAGAAGAAATTCCAATTCATTCATTTTCTCTATATGCTGGTGTTATTTAAAAAAAAAAAATTGCAGAACAAGCTTTCCTTCTCAGTTGGTTTAGGAGTGCAATGGCCTCAGGAATACCTGCACCACCCAACAAACACCATTTTAAAGGACCCTGCAATGCAGGGTACACTCATTTCTGCCTCTGCTTCTATACTTTGTACTCTATGTAACTTTTTTGTTAAACTCTTGATCAGTCCATTAATGTTTAGTGTGCAGGACGATCAATTAAAAATATATTTCTTAGGACTTGAATATGTTTTCTACTTTCAAAGTAGTCCTGGATTCATAAACAATACAATGTGAAAAGGTAAATCAATCATTGCAACATTAATGAAGTATAAACTACACTGATCAGGGATTTGGGCTGTGCAGAGTTAGAGTTGAACTTAGTTGGTAAGGGCCTCAGTGTTTCTCTCTTGATTGCATTGATGAGAAAGTGGTGCTCGATTTGCAAGTCTGGTTTAACACTTCAAAGAGTATCCTTTAGTGTCCACAGAGTGAAGGGAATCATGATTCTTCCCTTAAAGCCAGTGGGAAAAAAATCTAATACTCTTCCTTTGCCAAGGATTTGACTGTTTCCAAAGAATAGCAACCTCTTTTTGACACCAATTCCATCATGACCTTGTCAAAAACTTTTAATCGAAACTGAACAAAACACAAGGATCCTAATGTTTCTAAATTGGTAAGTTGCATTAAACAGTTCTTTGGAAAACACTCTTTCAGAAATGTAGACATACTGTGGTGCATCACTTGACGATACCACAAGAAGAGATATGCTGACCGTGTTATTTCTTTCCAAGACTAACTCATTGCATTTTCTTTAAGAGTCACAACTCATCAGTTTTAAATGCTAATGTTTTTAATATATTACAACAGAACATGAACCAAATGCCTCTTCAGCCATACCAAAGGCCACACCAGGTGCTAGCTTGGTCAGCAAGATCAATTTTGTTACTAAGTTCATTGCTCAAGGATGTACAGAGCACCCACAGATCAAATTATAATTACAAAGACAGGAGGGTGTTGGAAGCCAGAAACAAAAAAAGAAAAGTATATCAATTGTTTCATTTGTGACATGATTTTTGTCTTTGCCAAAAGTGCTGTGCTGGTAGAATCAAGAAAAAAACAATCAAACTTTCTTATTCAACTGTCTATCCTGCACACGGGCAGTTCAGAATGTAGAGTACAAAGCAGAGCTGCAAGGAAGTTTCACATATTTGTTTTGCTAGTCATGCTGATGCTTTCAGGAAACATGAGTACAAAAAGGGTGGAGGCCATAATCAACACAAAGTACTTTTTTATCAATTATATGTCTAAATAAACAACATTGTTAGGTTACTAAACACAATGTTCAATATAACAGCTTTATTGACCCATTGTGTATTTTGAAATGTACATTCTTTCCAAATCAGGCTTCATATTCCTAACTTTAAACATATTTACATATCGCTTTGAACTCTGCAAGACACCAGTCAGTATGTACTGTACCAAAGTGCAGAAGCACGGCAAAAGTAAGACTTAGCTGTTTATGCTTTGCAGATAGAGGTCTGTAGTTTAGCATTTAACTGAAACAGGCACATCTGTGAAGCAGCTTGTACATAAATGAGTGACAGAGTTAGTATGCGGTGTGTATTGGTACCAGGTTAAATGGACTCAGGGGTCTAGGCTGATGGTGACAGAGGGTGAAAACAGTTTTTAATCAACACACATTGCTCAGCTCCACATCTGCTTTATCGCATCCTGCCTGTTGCTGTGATTTAGAGTGCCACATGCCTGCAGGTGCTGTTCCACTTACTGCATGCCAGAGGAATCATGTCCTTTGGGATTAAGAATAGAAAAGAATAACAGAGGTCAGAAATACTACTGTGCAGAACGGTGTTCTTTATGTGATACTTTCAGTATTTATTTTTAAATATATGCAATAAAAGTTTAGTTGATGGTTTGGTTTAAACTCAGTCTGCAAAAACCAAGACTAGAAAGCAAGTCTAGAGCATGGCAATCAGTCATGGAAGACAAAGATACCTTAAACATATTCAAGCTTTTGACCTTCAATAAAACTTAAAACCTATCATAAAACATGTGTTATAGTCTTTACATTTGTTTAGTATCTATTTAAACAAAGTAGAAAGAAATACATTTAAACGCACAATAAAGTACATGGGCTAATCATATTTGAGAGATAATATAACAGGCTTATCTTATCCTCTGAAATCACTTGCAATGGCCTGCCATGCATTCTGCTCTGGAAGCGGAACAGACGTATTCCGGAGGTTCTAAACACATCTCCGGCAGATATCCCGAATGTGTTTAAAGCCCCATAGATGAGAGCTGACCTTGATATGCTAATGCTCCAGATATTGGTTTCTGATGTTGAAACACTCTTGTCAGTGTGTCACAGCTTAAAAAAATACATGAATACGCAAACATGAATAGGTTGCCCATATTATAATAAAAAAGATAGATGTTTTCAAAGCTTTTACTAGGAGTCACAACTTCCTCGAAAAGCCTCTGGTGAGGTGCTGGAAGTGAGACTAGCCAAAAGTCAAACTATTTAACCCTTGTGTTGTGTTCAAAAGCTGTTACCGTTCATGGTGTTCGCGGGTCAATTTTGACCCATGATTTATCTCAGTCCTAAACACTCAAAAATAGTGACTATCATCCAATATTGTTTCACTACTATGCATCATTGTCTGGTAGTAGCTCAGTCGGTAGGGCTTGGTCTGTGAGCCGTAGGGTCGCCGGTTCAAGTCCCCAACCAGAACGAAATATGGAGTGTGGATATGGTGCCTTGCCCTTGGCAAAGGCACCGGCCAACCGAACGCTGTGGCTG
Organism: Pseudochaenichthys georgianus; assembly: GCF_902827115.2. Classification (NCBI taxonomy): domain Eukaryota; kingdom Metazoa; phylum Chordata; class Actinopteri; order Perciformes; family Channichthyidae; genus Pseudochaenichthys; species Pseudochaenichthys georgianus. Next base: position 16,345,826 of record NC_047515.1, read on the forward strand.
GGGTTAAGCTCCACCAGACAACCGCTTATCACCCTCAGGCCAACGGCCTCTGCGAGCGTTTCCATCACTCCATGACAGGCGGCCCTCAGGCGGAACGGTAAATTGGGTCGCAAAGCTGCCTTGGGTTTGTGGCTGGCCTGAGGACTAAGGAGGATCTGCAGTGCTCCACGGCGAGATGGTCTACGGTCAGCCGCTGAGGGTTCCAGGGGATTTCCTCCCCAACGCAATCGTCAGGGGCACGCCAGGGATTTTGGGCCCCATGAAAATATATCACATTGGGCCCCACCACCAGGCCACGCCAGCCAAGCCACAATTGCTGTAACCACACCTCCAGAACCCAAACCCACTCATTTATGCTTTAAATAACTCTACCCTGTACAGGCTTTGCATCTATCTTGTAGTCCAAATACTAACTGCACAATATTTACTGACACTGAGCGGTGAAACATAACACTGTGCAGACGTGCATCATTCTGCTGCAGTAGAATTCACTATTTGATATAACACTAACATTCCTGACAATAGACCTCAATAGTCACCTTTTTAATAACATTTTTGAATGGAACATTCATAAATCAAAATAAATATAACTTAAATATATATGATCTCGTAAATTAAAATAAAGTGAACATTACACCAATATTATCATTTATAAAATTCTATAAAAAAATAACATAAGCAGCAGATTTCTAAATATACATACCAACTACAAAATAAGCGGGTATTAAAGTGTAAACGGACAACAAAACGGAAATGGAAATGAAAAGGCCTGATGGTGGTGCTAAATCAGAGCCTATTACCTGTTCTCAGTCTTTTTCTCATCATGTATCTTGTGTGTAGTGATCCAATATCAACCTGAATCTCACCAGAATGCGTGACTCCACCACGACTCCTTAACACCACAATGCGTGGTGGGGGTCACGAACTTTGTTGCATTTACGTGTCGGCACCACGCAAACAACCCCAATGTAAAGTGAATGAGGCTCCTTTGTCGTGGTGCACCACACGCATTTCTACAAACGTCCCGCAGTGAGCTTTTATTCTATAAAACGTTTTTTTTAAATCTACTTTATAGCTTGTAGTAACTCACGGGAGGCTTCTTTTATTTTATTTGTATTCATAATTATTTTTATTTTTTCGTCAGAATGTAAAATTACATTAGTTACGAATTTGTGTTCTCAAAAAACAGTGCATTGTGTGTAATGCAACTGTGATTTTTATTAAATTAGTTAGTTTTAAGGAAGGCCAGAGCTTCAGCTGTGTCAAATAGATTGTTCCCTTTAGTTAACGTTATTTAAAAGATAATGATCATGTCCCCTGTATTCAGGGCCGCCGTAAGGGGGTGAAAAGTTAGGACGATTCTAAGGGCCCGTGACTGACAGGGGCCCCAAAAAATGTTAGAACATTAAGAATTTTTTTTTAAGTAACCTTTCATCAATCCTCAATAATTAACATTACTAGAACGTTAAATTGATAAGGTACTCACTAAACTTACGATTCATTTCACTTTTTTTCTTCCAAATGTTAATTATCCAAAGCATCGAACACCCCCCTCTATTTAAATGTAATGGTTTGGTCGCTGTGCGGGGTCCTTTCTAGCAGCAGAGAGTGAGAGCATGTGAGGAGGCTAGTACTTACGTGTGTACAATGTTTCAACGACTAACAAAGTCAGGCTTTCAAAAAGAAAATAAAGGAGAGAAAGACAAGAGAGAGGGACTAAAGGGCAACAGTATGTCACCCAGTTTTTCAAAAGAAAAGGTGGGTGTGGTCTATGAGTAGTGGAAATTAGTCTGTTAGCTAAGCGTAGTCCATTGTAAATAATAATTGTAATGTTTTGCTGACATTAAGTACTGTTACTATCTTCACAGAAAATGCAGAGGTTTTTCATTTCACTGCTCTTGTAGCTGACATTTAATAAATGCAGGTACATTTTTAGCAGATATTCATACTAAATCAGTTGTCCCTCCCCTGGTGCCAGGACCAACAGTTCCATCTTTAGGCTCCGCATCCCTGACCCCCCATAAGGCTTTGCAGTCTTGCCATGCTGTCCATTGAAAGCCAGTTGGCTAGAAAGCTGGACTTCAAGGACTTGATCAGTGACTTTGCCTGTAAGAAGGCTAGGCGCTGGGCTCTTGGTGAGTAAGGCTGAGCCAGGGCTTGTAATAACTGTTAAAGGGCAAGGCTATGGTAATGTTCCATTCAAAGATGTTATTAAAAAGGCATGTACACCATAAAAGATGACTATTGAGGTCTATTGTCAGGAATGTTAGTGTTATATCAAATAGTGAATTCTACTGCAGCAGAATGTTGCACGTCTGCACAGTGTTATATGATCACCGCTCAGTATCAGTAAATATTGTGCAGTTAGTATTGGACTACAAGATAGATGCAAGCCTGTACAGGTAGAGTTATTTAAAGCATAAATGAATCGGTTGGGTTCTGGAGGTGTGGTTACAGCAATTGTGCTTGGTTGGCGTGGCCTGTGCCTGGTGGTGGGGCCCAATGTGATATCTTTTCATGGGGCCCAAAATCCCTGGCGGTGCCCCTGCCTGTATTGTATTACGAGCGTCCATTCCCATTGGATAACGGAGAATTTTACACCCGGAAGTAAGTAGCCTATTCTCCTTACTGTCGATTGATTTTACAGTGATATCTGCACTACTCATCGACTAAAAAACACCACATTTTCCTTGTTAATTACACAACATTAATAGGTTTGAATTATGTACAATGCTTTTGTATTTTCCCCCTTCGATTCGGAGAAACAAATATTTTTTCGGAGTTTTAGGACGTCAGAAGACACTACACTACCCAGAATCCTCAGCTATCGTTTGGGACTACACCATGTGCTTAGCTTGACAAACCCCTGATCAGTCCTCAACCTCTGTGATTGGATGCGCGAAGTTTACACAGAGCGTCCAAAAGGACTTTGAAATGGAATGAAACCCATCGACGGCACACTATTCAAAACAGGAATCAAACGTGTCCTACCCCCTCCCCCCCTTAGGTCACAGGCTCCTCCAACAGTGCTACGCAATAAAACAGATACACAGAAAAAATAGTGAAATAGTGCAATAAGAGTCTATATACAAGTGATTGGATATGATATATTAGATAAATAATTTCTAAGTAGCAGCCAGATGAATGTTATTTCTAAATGCAGGTGTTTAATAATCGTATAGCCTGTGGGATGAAGCTGTCTCTGTGTCTGGTGGTTTTAGTCCGGATGCTGCGGTACCGCCTGCCAGACTGCAGCAGTTTGTGGCTGGGGTGATGGGGTCTTTTATAATCCTGAGGGCTTTCTTTAAGGTTAACCTGGTATTTTTACTCCACTACATTTATTTGAGTTACTTTACAGATTTGGATTAATGATGTGAAATATAAACAGCCCTTAAATCAGACTTTAGTTACACCTGAATGAAATTCAGTGAAGGTGATTGTCAAGTGCCAACAATCAGGCGAGATATTTGATAGTTGGTGCTTGAGAAGACTAAATATTTATCTGCAGATCCGTTTAAAACATATTCATTACTCGTTATTCTCTAATAGTTCATTAAAGACTGTATATAATTGCTATTTTGCACATCCCTTTCAAGATTTCAAGATTTTCTAAGGTTTATTGACATATCATATACACAACAGTGTAGTTATGCAATGAATGAAAAACTTGGGTCACAGGTTCCTCAACAGTGCATTACAAGACATCTATCAATGTGTGTATACTTCCACCATTACACTGTCGTATTCTGCACATTTCTTTAAATAAAGCCTTATTAGTTAGCACATCCTCCTATCAGGCACTAAACTGTTTTACTCTAGATATCATTTGAGTATCTTCTTGATATTTTCTATTCTATATTTATATAATTGACCTTCTACTTTCCCACTATTTTGTATGTACTCTTAATATTTAAATGTTTTCATAAAATATAACACATTCAAAAGTGCTTTACAAAAATGAAAAACATTAAGAAAAAGGCATTTTAAACAGTCATTAAAAAGCAACACAATCTTCCTGCATTGCAATTACTCTAAATGTGTAATAACGTGCTTTAACCAGTAGGTGGTTTGGGTTAAAAGCATAGGTTAAAAGGCTGTCAAGTTTACAGTGTTAACAAAATAAAATATACTGCTGTTTCCGGTTTAGTTTACGACGAATATTATTTTGTTATTGTTTTGATATTTGTAACACAAAAGCGATGGAAAAAACCCATAGCAACAAAAAAAAGATGGTCTTAACATGACCCAGTCGTCTAGTAGTTAATAAAAACAATCATATCAAAACAAAATATTACTACTAACTTTATTGTGAAATTAAAACAGAACGGTAAAAGAATAGTTTCTGGTCTATTCTGATGCCCGATCTCTGTAGATAAATAAAGAACTACGACAGATGTGTAATATTTAATGCAGCCAAACCATTTATTACAATGCATTCATGTGATGACTTTCAAAGAGTAAAGCAAGTACTGCTGAATAAAGTATGATTTTCTCTTTTCCGAAACGTTTTTTTTTCATATGGAATGCAGTTGGAGGTCAACCAATCAAAGAGCTTGAGGACTGATCACGGGGTTTGTCAAGCTAAGCACATGGTGTAGTCCCAAACGATAGCTGAGGATTCTGGGTAGTGTAGTGTCTTCTGCCGTCCAAAAACTCCGAAAAAATATTTGTTTCTCCGAATCGAAGGGGGAAAATACAAAAGCATTGTACACAATTCAAACCAATCAATGCTGTGTAATTAACAAGGATAATCTGGTGTTTTTTAGTCGATGAGTAGTGCAGATATCACTGTAAAATCAATCGACAGTAAGGAGAATAGGCTACTTACTTCCGGGTGTAAAATTCTCCATTATCCAATGGGAATGGACGCTCGTAATACAATACAGGGGACATGATCATTATCTTTTAAATAACGTTAACTAAAGGGAACAATCTATTTGACACAGCTGAAGCTCTGGCCTTCCTTAAAAACTAACTAATTTAATAAAAATCACAGTTGCATTACACACAATGCACTGTTTTTTGAGAACACAAATTCGTAACTAATGTAATTTTTACATTCTGACGAAAAATAAAAATAATTATGAATACAAATAAAATAAAAGAAGCCTCCCGTGAGTTACTACAAGCTATAAAGTAGATTTAAAAAACGTTGTATAGAATAAAAGCTCACTGCGGCACGTTGTAGAAATGCGTGTGTGCACCACGACAAAGGAGCCTCATTCACTTTACATTGGGGTTGTTTGCGTGGTGCCGACACGTAAATGTAACAAAGTTCGTGACTCCACCACGCATTGTGGTGTTAAGGAGTCGTGGTGGAGTCACGCATTCTGGTGAGATCAGGTTGTCCAATATCGTTACCATAGCCTTGCCCTTTAAAGGGCCCATGTCATGCTTTTCCGGTTATTGCCCGTCCCCTTGTGTGTTATGTAGCTTTTTCTGTTTATCAAACTTTTTCTTACTCAATATAAAGCCACACTTATTGTTTTTACTTCAGCTGTGAGTGTGTGCTCAGGATGAGTTTCGCGCTGTCTCGCTGACCCGGAAACCACACCAGTAAGCCAGCTCACTGAGCAGCGAGCCTCGCAACGTGAATACACATACTATACAGAGATGCTGTATGAGAAACCAATGTGAGTTTGGAACATTGCACAATATAAATCTATTTAGAAATGGCCATGACATGGGACCTTTAACAGTTATTACGAGCCCTTGCTCAGCCTTACTCACCAAGAGCCCAGCGCCTAGCCTTCTTACAGGCAAAGTCACTGATCAAGTCCTTGAAGTCCAGCTTTCTAGCCAACTGGCTTTCAATGGACAGCATGGCAAGACTGTAAAGCCTTATGGGGGGACAGGGCTGCTGAGCCTAAAGATGGATATGTTGGTCCTGGCACCAGGGGGAGGGACAACTGATTGTACCTGCATTTATTAAATGTCAGCTAAAAGAGGAGTGAAATGAAAAACCTCTGAATTTTCTGTGAAGATATTAACAGTACTTAATGTCAGCAAAACATTACAATTATTATTTACAATGGACTAAGCTTAGCTAACAGACTCATTTCCACCACACCCACCTTTTCTTTGAAAAACTGGGTGACATACTGTCGCCCTTTAGTCCCTCTCTTTTGTCTTTCTCTCCTTTCTTTTCTTTTTTGAAAGCCTGACTTTGTGAGTCGTTGAGACATCGTACACACGTAAGTACTAGCATCCCTGCTCACATGCTCTCACTCTCTGCCAGAAAGTGCGGTGCCACACAGCGTCTGGAGGCAGGACCAAACCATTACATGTAAATAGAGGGGGGTGTACAGAGGCTTTGGATAATTAACTTTTGGAAGAAAAAAAGTTAAATGAATCGTATGTTTAGTGAGTACATCATCAATATAACGTTATATTAATGTTAATTATTGATGATTGATGAAAGGTTACTTAACATTTTTTTCTTAATGTTCTAAAAATGTTTTGGGCCCCTGTCAGTCACGGGCCCTTAGAATCGTCCTAACTTTTCACCCCCTTACGGCGCCCCTGCGCATCGTCCCCCTGGTCGGTGACGGCACAGCGAGTTTTCCTGCAGGTCGCCGCCAAGGCTTTTGCTTCGATCCCCACTGCTCAGCACGGCACTCGGGTGTCCCGGATTCCCGTGGAGCTTCGCTTGGCGGAGCACGTGTTCATCGACGCTCACAGAGGCCCCCTGCAGCCCCCTTACGACCGGCCTTTCCGGGTCTTGGAACACGGGGACAAGCACTTAGTGGTCGACCTGGGTGGCAAGGCCGAGCACGTCTCGGTGGACCGGGTGAAGGCTGCTCACCTGGACTTGGACCAGCCGGTGGTGCTGGCACGGCTTCCGCGACGGGGCCGACCCCCAGTCTTGACCCCTGTCACCGAATTGGGGCCTGTGGTTCTGGTCCCACCTCTCCCAGCGGCCGCCCCTGCAGAGATCATGCTCATTGAAGATGACGTCACAGCTCCGCCTACACTGCGTTACTATAGTTACTGCCCCAGCTTCTAAACTGTAATGGAAGCGCAGCATTAAAGTGAGCCGGGCCTAACAAGGCCTAACAAGGCCTAACAAAACCGTACTAAGTCGAGCGAGGCCTGCGGTGTGTTCATTATAGCTTGACAGCAACAGGTGATTCATTCCTCTGTAAATCTAATGGTAAATAAAGTGTGTAGTTCCATACCAGACACGCCGCCTCCGACTCCCATTTATCGGCTATACAAGTTCTACACATTAATATCTGAGGTATATCCGTCATTTAATGGTAAGCTATTGAAATTCTGATTCCATAGATGTGTCTCCCATCACCCAAAACCCCTGACTATTCTCTCAACTCAGTATTTACATTCTTTCATTCAAAGAAAATCAGTAATATCTTTAAAAACTACAAGTCCTTTTCTATAAGCTGTGCACCGTTATGGTGTAAATATATCTACCAATTGGATCAAATATAAAAGTCAGCCGAATTACTATTGATACTGCAAGGAGACGTATTGTGTGAAGAGAAATTGAAAATGCTGTTTAATTGCTGATATATTTATGATCCACGTCACGTATTCAGTTTCTGTGGCAGTTCTTCCAGTTTGTCCAAAGGTCTTCTAATCAGGGCTCTATAAATAAAGAACTACGGCAGATGTGTAATATTGAATGCAGCCGAACCGTGTATTACAATGCCGTTATGTGATGACTTTCAAAGAAAAAAGCAAGCACACTCAGAATAAAGTATTTATTTTCTTTTTAAATGTTTTCGGATTTCACATCGCATAAACACCATATCCCAACCAACCTGCATTGCGGCTAAAACATTCAATCACCGAGCTTCAACGATAGCTGAGGAATATGGGTAGTTCGATGTTTTAGCCTATCAAAATCTCTGAAAAAAGAAATGTGTCTCTCAGAATCAAAAGGGAAAAATCTATGGGAAAAACACAAAAGCAGTGTACACAATTTAAATACATTAATGTAGTGTAATTAACAAGGATAAACTGATGTGTTTTAGTGGATGAGTACGGCGGATATCACTGTGAAATCATTTGACAGTGAGGGGAATACAGTTTTATTATGAAAACTTCGAGACCGGAAATACTGTTTTCACCCGGTGAGGGTTGATGCTAACTTTACATAGGGGGAAAGACATACACGTTCTCCTGGCGAGACCTCAAATAATCTTCGTAATATCTATCAAACTATAGATCCTACACATCCACTGGACGTGGATTCTAAAAGTACAATATACACTTCTCGCTAGAAATCAAATCAAAAAGCATTTTAATGGCCAAACTATTCTACAATTTAGGATTTTCCAGAGAGGGTTATTTGTGAATATACAACCCTCAATTGCCGCAAATTGTTGTTTCTTACACGACCACTTGAGGTGCTAAACTTTAAAACGTGACTATAGGTCGTAATAAGCTGCTGAACAATCGACCTATTTGGTCGTATGAGTTGGAGGACTTTTTGTTTCAATCATACTCTCTCACACACATAACTATTCTTATGCAAACACCCTATCATTCTGTTGTATACACATACCTATATAGTCACATTTTGTAGCATTTTGCCATTACCATCGTACTCAAATGCTGGAAATAAAATCTCCAAAAATAAAAAGTTCTTCCAACAACCATTTAGTCAGTAAAACATGTGGTCCACAAATAGCCCTACTTTGTACTGATTTGCAACCATTTATCTTTCCTCTTTTACACAGTAGTTGAATTACTTTGAGACACCCACATTTCATTGCATTTTCATAGAGTTTTTCCACACTTGAAGACGCTGCATGATGACTTACTTAGTGAACAAGAGCACAAAGCAGCAGCCTGAACAAATATGAATGTAAGAGGAAGAGTGTGGTTAACCAGCAGTCTTCTGGTTCATCAGCTGTTATGTTACAATACAAGTTTTAAATGTTTGCTCTATCTTTAGGAACCAGCACAGATAATATGTTTGACAGAGAAATAATTAAAGAACTCTATTTGTCATACAAAGTTGTTTTTTTAGTAACCATACTTTGTCTTTAATTAGTTGGCCATTTGCAGTTGAAATAATTGACAGTTTGCCGAGGGAACTTCTGTAAAAAGATGCTTCATAGCTCAGAATCCTACCCTATCCTAATATATCAATATTATAGCTGGTCATCTTTATAATTATGTATTTAAAAGGAATTGTTTTGACTGAGTTGCATTTATATTGTATAAGTATATACAGTTATATTTCAGATGGAATTCTTATCTCTTCACATGGCAGTCCTTATTCGAGGTATGAGAAAATGCCTGCTACTAAAATGAATGAGACTGCTAAATTGGAGACCTGCATCACAGAAAATTGCATGACAAAGTAAAGTGAGTAAACAGTATAAAGAAACTAAACAACTGCCCTTTCATGCGTATCCTGACCGTAGCCTCTGTGTGCCAACCAAAGGTAGCGTTCATGGAAACCCAATTAACAGCTTTAACACTTCAGTGAAAATGCCAACAAGCGCTTGTGGGATTTACGATTCTTAAATTGGCCCCTCATTTTATTTGCGGCCTCTGACTGGTTGTCCCTCTGATTATGCAGGTGACTTTAAGTGGAAACATCAGGACAATAGAATAGCATGTATTATCTGGGGGCATGGCTCTCACGCCATATAACCAAAGGTCGTTGTTCTCACCACCAACAAGGTGGTTTGTATCAAAGAGAAATCTGCCTTGAAAATAAATTCAAAAGAACGTGTTATTGCATTATCACACGAACAAAATAATGGTCTTTGTTTTCTGAATTTCTTTTCAATTGATATCATGTTACTTTTCTCTATTTGTTTGCGACGCGATATAATCTTGACAGCTTTGTGTTTATACCCAATTGAAACCTCAAAAAACGTAGAAGATAGCAGAGAAGAAAAATGGAACAAAGAGTCCGTCTATCAAAATGTATCTTTTCATTAGAAATGTGATCTACCATCTCAACCATGCATTATTTCCCACAGAAAAATATCTCTACTATTATTAGTTATTGAATAAAGGGAAAGCCTATACATATGTATTGTTGTTCTCAAAGATGTGTTGTCTTCTCAGAGATTCTATGATTGATATTCACAGCATCCAAGGATCTATTATGAAGATGAATGGCTGTTTCTCTGAGAGCATTGATTGAATTACTAACTGGGAAAAAGTTTGACAGACTTTTTGAAAAGCATTAAAGACACTATAAAAAAAGTACTTCCATATCCCTTATGTGAAACTTGAGCGCTGTTTGTAATTCCCATGGAGTAAAGATGCAGGCAGCACTGTTTAGCCCTGTTTTTCTGGATTCCTCTGTCTCACGCGGTACTCCTTGTTGCTGCTGCAGAGCACAGGGAACTGTGTGGAGAATATCTGACCTCCCAACATCTGGAAGATAGCTTAATGATCATTAAAAACAAGATATCGTAAATGACAGGGGGCAGGGTACACTGAGGTTTAGGTCTCCATCTATTTGCATGCACTGGATTTGTGACATGCAAAGCAGATACACAGAAGAGAACCCGCCTGAGACCTTTAACATTTAATTTGGTCTTGTTCTAAATGTATAGGCAAAACACAACTAACATTCTCCTGTGTGAGGGTCTGGTGTCTTAACATTTATATTCAAAGTTAAAAGTAGAGAGAGCCTAAGAACAATTATTAACCAACACAGCTGCACCTTAAAACATAAATCTGTTGACTACCATGAAGCTAAGTTGATGTGATGTTTATCACATTAACATTCTGAAACATGAGAGAATTTGTGATTAAAGCCTTCTTTAATAAGCCTAAAATACCTAATTGCAGCTTGCAATCTCGTGCAATGCTAGTAATTAACCACAGCACATAGTTTCCTTCACTTACACTCCAAAAGACAAAAACAACTGGTTTTAAAATTCTACTAACAGCAACAGCAGGCTGTTTGTGGCCCATGAATAATGTGCAGGTCAAAGGTACCGGAGCTAAAGGATATTGAGTTAGTCACTCTCTTCAAATGGTAAGTCAAAACAGATACAATTATTCACTGACCAACATTTCACTAAAGTAGCAACAGCAACAGCCTCATTAGCTTTACAATTTCTGTGACCTCAGTTCCTGTCCTCGATAAATGAAGGCATTGATTGACACAACTTGTATATTATGCCCCAAAGCACATTACTGTCTTGGGTTTGAATGTTGATAGGAACAACTTAAGCCTTGCTTTCTAAGTTTTCAGCAAATATTTTTGCACTGTTTGCCATTATAAAAAACACGATTCTAAACTTTAAGATCTCCATATTGTGTTTATTGGATGATTGCCAATGAATGTCCTTGTTCAGCATAGTATTCTATGCATTTTAAAAAGAGGAACAAAAGCAGAACACATATCATGCCTGTCAAATAATCTTTGACATGTTGATTACGGGCAAACACATGACCTAAAATCACCCCTTGCTGTCATTGTCTTTGAACTTGTTGATGCAATAATCAAATTGAGTCATATGCGGATGATCAAAAATCCTGACAAAGGAAGAAGACAGGGATGATTAAGAAAAAGTAAGCAAGGGAAAATGTTTTCTCCAAATGACATGTTTGGAAAATAATGTCACTTGCAGGAAATCATCACATCAGGGGCCATTTACTGTAATCACAAAAACACTACATTCGGAGACCATGTGCATTTCCCTTGCATCCCTGATTTAAACAAATGAGGAAATAATTGAAAGTGTGGTCTATCTCCAGGGGCTTTCACATCTCACAACAGACGACTGTATTTATACAATTCGATTTCGAGAGATATTGCAATCACAATCAATAACAGGCAGGACGAAACAACCTGCCTTATAATGACTAACAATTACAACATTAAAGGGGCCAACGCCTGGAGTTACTAATGCAGAGCTCAGTGTATGTTTGACATGTCAGGGTTTTTTTTCATTAGTCAGTTAGCTGTTAGTGACATCTTCCGGAGCAGCAGAACACTGCAGTTCAGGGATAAAGCTACGTCAGCACCGCGCTACGTGGAAGATGGAGCGGGGGAGGAAGCTTGACGGTGATGCTACATTCAAGGTATTACCCTTCAAAATAATAGCATCCATTCACATTATACGCTTCCAGCCTCTCATGTATTTAATAAAACGAACTCAAGAGTGAAGATCCTATGTTTGACTTGAAGTGCATTGATTTTAAACCCCTGCCATCTGACTTGCAATAGAATAAAAATCACACAGTATTTTATTTCGAAGTGCTACTAAAGCTGTTAGCTGGATGGATGCAGGGATTTCTGGTTGAATTACATGAAAGCAGGCAGATAACGTGAACGTTGCAGGAAAAACAATGGATAACAATGGATGGATTTAGAATTGCATTATAGCTAATACAACAACGGTGCTTTCCCGTTGAACATTTAGCTTTTCAAGTTTGCTTTAAGTGTGAATAACGGCTTTTTTCTCCTCGGAAGGCTGGACTTCAGGTTTTCGACTGGTGAGGAAGCTAGCTGTCAACTACTATAGCCACTTCAGCGCCGCCACATTAGCATCAATGTAAGCAAGAACAAGAAGATACTTTATGTCAATGTGGACTTGAACGCTGCAGACAGTAGGCATGTTGTAAAACTGCAAACATAATATTATCTTTAAGTGTTACTGTGTGCTGTCTTGCAGAGATTAAAATATGGCAGACAGTATCATGAGCAAGGCTGCAACCATGGAGATCCCCATTAACAGCAATGGAGACACAGGGACTCTGCCAGAGGATGACAGCCTCGAGCAGGTCAGTCACATTTTCTCTCAAATAGCTGACAATGGTTTTTAAATAAATCTGTTTTTTTGCCCAGATTGTTTGTTTCTTGGACCCTTTTCACGCGATACACATGACTACTGCTGTTTAGGCCAGCTGTTACACATCAACCAGGCCTGCAGATGTTCAGGATCTGTAATGTTATACCACTGTCCCCATCAATACCTACATATGAGAAATATGGGTTTAGAGCATGGATAGTGAGCACAAGGATGACATTTATTTATGAGCTTCAGCTTGCATGAAAAGCAATTCACAACTGTAATGTCACATTATTGTACAGGGATGAGAAAGCTGCAGTATCAGTTGTCCTATGAATAATCATGTCTGTGTGAGGACAGTAGGGTCACCATACTGAATAATCAAAAGAGCATATAAGCTATTTCTGCGTGGTGACTGTGCAGGTTGACTCACTGTCAGTTGACAAAGTATGACTAATTCATTGATTTAATCGACAGATACATAACACTGATTTTCTCCTTAAATAAACTTGCAAAAGTAAAGCTTTAAACCGTGTGTTATCTGGATGTGTTTATAATTGTTTGTGAATGAGTCATTTAGCATGAAAAGTTTTAAAACTAAAGAAAATAGATCTCAGTGGACAAAGGCCAGAACATACAGTTAGTCCACAAGAGTGGGGTAGCCTTGGGCAAATAGCTTTTTTTTTCATTTGCAGTTGCACACAAATTCCTAGTTTGCACTATTCTTTTTTCATAGTATTATTATTCTTTATTTGGAATATATCATTATCAGAATCAGAAAACCTTTATTTGTCCCGCAATGGGGACATTTACATTATTACAACAGCAGACAAAAGTTCTAAGTATGAACACATTATTAATAACACAATAAGTAACAAACAAAATGTTGGTATTGAGGTTATATTGCACTTGCATGTATATTGTTAGTGCAATATAACCTCCTGCAATGTCACGTTATAGTAACGTAGAGCATAGTACTGTATTGTACAACTACTGAGTTTTTCATGATACATTATTTTTAAGTTGATAATGTCCAAAGATATAGTCACAGTTTCTAAACCATTACATTTGATAATATGTATTGCATTCTTAATCATATTAATTAACAATATTTTGTGGTGACCGCATCAGGACTTGCAGCAGGTGATGGTGTCTGGACCCAACCTGAATGAAACCAGCATTGTCTCAGGAGGTTATGGAGGACCTGCAGGGGGCATCATCCCTACCAGCAGCATCAAAGGTACTGTTCTGAAAAACTGCCATCCTTTACAGGTTTCACTTTGTTGCATATTTTTACGAACATGGTTTGCTCTCCAAAGATATCATTGATTTATCCACATCTACAGACTGCCATGCGCTGAGCAGGAGATTGTCAAAGCTGCAAACCTTAAGTCTCCTAAAGTGGTCGATACCTGACCCCCCTTTTCTCTCTTGTATTTTGATGTTTCACAAGAGTCTGACCTCTAGGCTCCAGGTTCACATTATAAACATCCATATCCCATAGGGCCAGCAGTACGCTTCAACCCTGAGTATGTGGACAGAAGAAGAGCCCCTGCTCCGGGACCAGGTGGCTGTGTATTCTGACAACCCTTTTTTGTTTTCTAAATTAACCTATATATGTTGATCGGTTTGGCTCTGTATAAGAGGTTTTGATATTGCTTGACTGAGGATGTTATATGAAACTTTGCTTGTACCTCTTCAACTCACAGCTTCAGAAACAGAAAGTGTTTTGGCAGCTTCCAGGATTATGGGTGCACTAACCTGATACAGGGCTGTCACTTTAAATGCTGCATTGTTGTCTAATACGACTGTCCTCTTTTTCCTGTAAAATGCACTTTGGATGACAGTTGTTCATTTTCATTGTTACCTCTCATCCCATGAAGTCCATTTTCATCTGTGAATAAACCCTTTCCTTCTGCATGAGAGACCGGCATGGTAGATTATTTCGAAATCCCTTTAACTCCAATGTATTATGTATCCTCCATCACAGAGCTTTACATTTGATTTCAGTCTGCAAACTCTGCTGTTCAGCCGCATATCTTAATGCCAAACCTCTTTTTGACACATATTTCACTTCATGCCAACATTTCATTCTCACTCTTTATCATCCCCATGCTCATTACAGACATTCGCATGAAATCCAGGGTTGTTGGCTTGCCAAACAGCCAATCTGCAGCAAGTCGACTTTCCCAACACACAGACCAGCATCCAGGTATCACCAGGCTCATCACCATGTCCACACTGTTCTCACTCATTGTCATAGTTCATGCTTTTCATTTATCCCCCCGCCTTTTAAACTTTGATGACATGCATTAGAGTCTTCATAGATTTTTGTTGTGTCTGTTAGGGTCGTCGAACAATAATACTGGTAATTCAACCGAAGAACTTTCTCGTGGTGTGGCAGTGGAGAAATTGGACAGTGTGAAGAAATGGGGCATAAATACATACAAGGTATTATGTACTGTGTGTAGATTATTTTCTTTAAAAAGTTTCCACAAGCTCAAAAAGATATGCTTGCACTATTTATCATTCTTTGCAGAACCAACATACATTTGAGAATATAAGCATGTAAGAGAGGTTTAAAATACATTATGTGAAAATTGTAGGTATCCTTTGGTCCCAAGCTTAACCGTGTTGTTAATATATCATGGATTGACCTAATCCATTATCAAAGTATTTCGTGCTTTGGATTTACAAAACAAGACATTTCAATCACCTTGGATTTTGAGAACCTGGATTAAACATTGTTCACTATTTTCTGAGTTTAGGATTAATCGTTGAATCTATAAATGATCAAGATTAATCTATATTTAAAAATAATTGTAAGTTGCAGCACCAGACCACCTTTTGTGTTTTTCAGTCATAATGACTTTGTACTACCTTAAAGGTAGGGTAGGTACGAATGGAGAAACCAGCTCGAGTGCGCTAGAATTTGAAAGTACGCAGCCGAAAAAAATCTGCCCCTTACTTCAGACTTCCTTACAGCGCCACGGCTTCCACAGATGAAATGTTTTCATGTATTTATTGTTAAAGCATTTCATGTATTCATTGCTATCGGAGCTAAGAGCATTCCATGGAATATAACAAAAAGTGTTTCTGAAGTGAATTACCTATCCTACCTTTAATTGAATCTGCTTTTCTTTATGCATTTCCTCTTTGTAGTGTACAAAGCAGATGTTCTCAGAGAGGTTTGGCAGAGGTGCAAGAACAGTAGACCTGGAACTGGAAGCTCAGATTGACGTGTTGAGAGACACCAAGAGCAAGTATGAAACCATCCTAAAACTGACCACTGCACTCACCACTCATTTCCAAAGCATGGTGGAGACACAACAGGCGCTCGGAGACACCTTCTCCGACCTCAGCCAGAAGTCCCCAGAGTTGCAGGTACTGTTCAGTATTGCAAAAGCTCCCAGTGTGATGTGAGAGGGAACTGAAGTTGACAGGTCAAATTGTGTTTCTCTGCAGGACGAGTTTGGGTATAATGCAGAAACACAGAAACTGCTGTGCAGAAATGGCGAGTCTCTCCTCAGTGCCATCAGCTTTTTTGTGTCCAGTATCGACACACTGGTCAACAAAACAATGGAGGATACTCTGCTGACCATTAAACTGTATGAGAATGCAAGGTAACAAAACCTGATAGGTGAAGAATATGATCTGAATACCTTTGTGGTTATCACCTGGAGAATGAGAGCCTGACATCCTGAACTGTTTTTTTTTCCGTGCAGACTTGAGTTTGATGCCTATCGTTCTGATATGGAGGAGCTGAGTTTGGGCCCCAGGGATGCAGCTGCCATGGTCCGCATAGAGATGGCTCAGCATGATTACCAGATCCACAGAGACAAATATGAAAGGCTGCGTAGTGATGTCACCATCAAGCTCAAGTTCCTGGACGAAAACAAGGTTTGTGGTTTAAAGTCATTTCAAATGTCTGCCTACTAAAAGAGTAGTTTAATACCTCCGGAAATCTGTTATTGTTATATCTGATCTCCACTGGATTAACGTCTCAAATGTCTGCAGTGATGTGTAAGTAAAGTATTCAGGACCCTATGACATCACTGTTGGGAGTGTCTGCAACATTTATGACTCGCACCCAACCCCAACCACCAGTGATGCTGGGTGTGGTAAGAGCTGAAACAGGCTTAAAACTCCTCTCTTCAGTCCGGTGTTAGGTTACCTTTTTAAAAAGACTCACAATTACCTGTCATTCTGAATGTAGAATAAAATCAGTAGTTTGGTTAATCAAAACTATTATGCACTACAGCAGTGGTGTGAGGTTGAGTTGCCCCACTCAATCTCTGCCAATATGCATCTATTGACGCAGAACTGATCAACCAGAGGAAGCAGGCAGGCTTCTTCATGCACAGACATGAGCATAATTATGCTGTTGATAATTACAATAAAAAGCAAATGTCTCAGTAAAAATTGAAACTGAGACATTGTTTAAAATCAAACACTAATGTCTGATAGTTTTCATCAACTAAGTAAGAAAGAATTACATCAACATTTGTTTGTATTTGAAGCTTGGGAATCAATAGAGGAATAATATGTGCAAGTTGCTTTCTGGTTGATTCCCTAGAATCTAAATAAAACCGTTTGTAAATGTTATCTTAACAGATGTCCATGGGATGTACTCTTCCTCTAGAATTTAGAAACTGTGTTAGTAATGGCAACATTTACCTCTTCTTTTTTCTTTAGGTTAAGGTTATGCACAAGCAGCTGCTTCTCTTCCACAATGCTATCTCAGCCTACTTTGCTGGCAACCAGGAGCAATTGGAACAAACTCTAATACAGTTCAATGTAAAGTTAAAGCCCCCTGGAACAGACAAGCCATCCTGGCTGGAGGAGCAGTAGACTGGGTTGGTTGAGGTGTACAGTGACAGCTGACGGCTGGTCAGGGAGGATCTTGACATTGGGGTTAGATGGGCAAGAATGAAATGCATAAATGAGTATGTTATAGGATCATTTGTGTTCAGTGATACAGCAAATGTAAGATTTTCTTTTTTAATGTTTTTAAGTATCACATATTACATAGTACAACTATTTTAGTTGTACCTTGATTTTTTTGTTGAGTCACAAATTACTTTCTTATCCTTTAGGTAGCACAATCATTTATCACTTTTTTATGTATGTACAGTATAGTCTACTATTGTGGAAATACTCCTTGGCAGTTTTGCACATGCATTATGTTTTGTTTTTGTATTATGTCAAAAGCGTTATCATATATATATATATATATATATATATATATCTATTCAGAGTAGATCACATTGGAGGAACTCCACAAATCAGATAAGCTGGTGGGATGATATAAAATTATGAAATATTCTATGCATGACTGAACCCTATTTTTTCAAATTTAGTTTCACAAATTTAAATCAGAGCCACCAGGATAATGCATAATTTTCAAAGTTATCCCACCACGCTTCTAATATCACCTTGTGGTTTACCTCCCTGAATGGTCAGTTTGCATAGAAGGGAACATATAAATACACAGAGTGATTAAAGTGATTTTCTTTAACCTAATATATAATCCATAGCTATTTTGATATCCTACATTTTGGGTAAGAGATGTGAATTCAGCACAGTATCTGTCATGTTTACTCCAATGTGTATATATGGAAACAAGCCTCAATAGATGTTACACTAAGTAACTGCATGAATCCATACATTAGATGCTTCAATCAATACAACTTCTGAACAATCAATGCCCTTGCAATCCAAGGTGCAATTAAAAAAAAAAAAAGATCCTTCAACACTCATTCTTGAAGTCTCAAATCCTAAAATTAATTTCAGTGTCTTTTAAAGGACCGACTGTATACGTACATTTCTTATTCTGTGTTATTTATTTACCAATTGTTTTGTGACACAACATTGTATGGTACGTGCATTTATTTTCAATTCTAGTCAGATGATTGTCTTTGTCTTGTTCTGCATTTCCAATAAAATCTGCTGGATGTTTTGTTTCGCTTAACTGTGCCGTCGACACAGATCCTTCAATTTTATGTGGGAAGCTCTTAAAGATGATGTACAGAAAGCTCACAATATGTTATTGTATGGCAACATTAATGATGTACTCACTTATACAACCTGATATATCTTTAACATGCTTTTCATAATTCATAATTTTCATAACTTTTCATGCCTGCAACATTCTGAGGATGTTTTTTTGTTTGGCCTGAGATGACAGCATTTTTTTTTATAGGTTGAGGAGGTTATTCTTTTTTTATAAAACGTTCCTGTGATACGAAATATTAACACGGTCATCGGCAACGTCAGATTTATTTGTAGAGCGCTTATAAAAAATAAACCAGGTTTGTGCCAAAGCGCTTTACAACAAACAGAATTGAGCAGGAGTAAAACACAAGTTGTTGCATTTGTTTGAAAAGGATGTTTTAAAAATCTGATGTCACCACATTTTACTTTTGAAAAAAACAGACAAGCACGTAATTCATGATAAGCTGTAAGCAGATATTGCATGTTTGCGGTGGCACGTGTGAGTTCCCTAGACATTTTTGGTTCTCATTCATAACACTCCGTTCGATGTCTCACTATGGGATGCGCCTCATCGCGGAGCAAACAGAAGCATCAATCTCATTACGCCAATCCTGATTGGCTGGTGATCTTGACGTCAACGTCAGGGGAAATCACCCCCTATAAGTAGCCTGCGCCACGACGCATGCGTCATTCAAACACCTCTTCTCGCTTCAGAGCACATCTCTAATAGTAGCCGGGCTAGCTTAACAGTCCACAGACTGAACCAAAAGCTAATTTCGGTCGACGGGCGTTAGCCGGCTACCCTATTCTGCCTCGCAGAAGAGTATGGTACTAACACACCCGTTAGTATTATAGTCAACCTCGCCGTTCTTCCTCTGGAATTAAGGTAAGGTTTTGACTTTAAAGTTAGCAACACACCTGCTGCTAGCTTGTGTTTTTTTTTTTTCCCTCACTGCCGACACCACGGTAGCGAGGACGCTTTTTTCTTTTCTCTTCTCACGGAGGAGAAAAGGATTACAAAAATATTACCACACCAGGTAATATCCTTTGAGAAAAAAAAAAGACCCACACTGTCCTTTTTCCCCCGGATTAAAGACAGATTGGTAACACTTTTTCTCTCGACGTACCTGTTACGAGCGGGTCCTCTTCACGCCACGCAGCAAATAAGATGGACGCCTCTCTCCCTCACACCAGAGGAGTCAGGAACTCGGAGGCTCGGCGCTGCGGCTGCGGGTTGAAAGTGTCAGACTCACACCAGATCTGTTCGTCCTGCCTCGGGCTGGAACACGCCCAGGAGGCCATTGACAACCCCGGCTCGTGCGGGCATTGTGCCCGCTTCACTATGAAGAGCCTCCGCCGAAGGTTAGCACAACAAGCTAGCCTGTCTGGACGGGACCCCCTCATGTCCACTGGTTTGCCGGCTGGCAATCAAGACACGGGGGCGACCGCCGCAGAGATGGAGCCACTCACTGGGTCGGTCTGGGGCTCATCGACAGCGGCACCCGCAGAACCGGAATCCCGCGCCATATCAGGCCGAGACCCGGTGGCGGCAAGAGACGCGGGAACGTGGCCCCACGCTTTACCAAGCTGGGGCTCCCGGCTGGACCTCACCATGGTTTCACCCGCGGAAGATGTCCTAGAGTTAGACTACATGGAGGACGAAGAGGATACCTCTGAGTTCCTCCTGTCTGACTCGGATGAGCAGGAAGACGACATCTTCATGTCATCGGCTCAGGCTGCAAAGCCGGGAGCGATGGCTGCTCTCCCGGGGCGATAGCACACCCAGCTTCGCCCTGTCTAAGCATGGACCTGCAGGCCGTGTGTCAGCGCGCCGCGTCCAGGCTAGACATCCCGTGGCCCGAAATGGCCAAGGAGACCTCCAGGTCCCGTTACGAGGGGAAACTTTTTTCCCAAACAACGAGGACGAAGAGGCAACTCCTTCCGGTCTTCCCGGAGGATGTGGATCAGGTGTCGGTCTCGTGGAGAGATCGGCCCTTTAGCAACAAGGCCCCCAATCCAGCCACCTCCTACCGAGAATGGGCCCGCCACCAAGCAGGAACCCCACGCTGCCAGCAAAAACGGACCGATTCCAGTCGACCATGACTGAAACGGCCTACAGAGCCGCAGCATTGTCTGCCAGGGCTCTGAACGTTTCCTCGATGCTAACCGCGTACCAAGCGGAGCTCTGTGAGGATATGTCGAGCAATCCTGGATCGGCCACTCTGGACGAGATAGCCGCGGTCACAGACATTTGTCTCCGTGTCCAACACTGCGCCGTCCAGGCCACGGGCAAGGTAATGGGGATCATGGTGGTGCAGGAAAGAGCTAGATGGCTCAACCTCACCAACCTCCCAGACCGGGAAAAGGAAGATGTGCTTGACATGCCCATCGTTCCCGAGGGGATTTTCGGCTCCACTCTCGCTTCCATGCAGAGGAAGTGCGAGTCGAAAAAGAAGGAAGACGAGGCCCTCCACCTCTGTCTCCCTCTAAGGGTCCAGCCGCTGCCTTCGCAACAGCGGCCCTTCGCCCAAGCTGCACCGAACTCTGCTAGGTTTAAAGTACCAGGACAGCAGAGGTCGCTGCCCCGAGTCCCCAGCCCAGGCAGGAGATGAGGGCGAGTTGGTCTAGAAAATCTCCGGTTCCGGCTGCAGCCCAGGCGCAGCCAACCCCAGAATTTCGGCCAGCAGTCGAGGAAGAAGAAGCGAGAGGCCTGACAGCCCCTCCTTCTCCCTCTGTGACAGAGCTGGAAGTTCTTTCCCCGGCTCTAAATGTGTCCCCGCCGCCTCGAGAGATGCCTCAACGTCATCCTCAAGTCCGCATAAAACACATGTCACATCTTTCTTGTTTGAATAAACCATTTTCCGCTGACGCATCCAGGCTCCGGCCAAGGGCGCAGCTCAAAAAAACGAAAAGAAAGACAATAAACAGTCCGTTAACTATAAATCCCCTTCTGAGAGCAGCTACGGCCTCTCTCAAAAGGCGGATAATAAACGGGTCTGTGAAGGCGCCACGCGCATGCGCAGTGCCGGTTGGGGCTTTAAAGGGCACTACCGTCACGCGCATGCGCAGTGCCGGCTTGGGGTCGTGAAGGCTCCACCGTCACGCGCATGCACAGTGGCCGGCTAGAGCTGTAAAGGACAGCCCGCCAATCCTTCCCCTTTTGAGAGCAGCTCCGGCACCCTCTCAAAAGGCGGATTATTGACGGGTCCGTGAAGCCACACGCATGCGCAGTGCCGGCTGGGGCTTTAAGGGCACCACCGGCAGGCGCAGTGCCGACTGGAGCTGTAAGGGCACCTCCGTCACGCGCATGTGCAGTGCCGGCCGGAGCCGTAAGCGTGGACATCTCAGCTGGCTCTAAGGAGCATACAGCAGGAGTTACTCACAACATCTGCCTGGGCTTCTCAAAACAGTTATACTTTATCTGTTTTCACAACCCAGAGAGAGTCCAACCCATATTCTGGAGAGAGAGGCCCTCTCTCTCCTCGAAAGAAGGGTTTTATTTATAATGCCCACCGAATGGAGTCATATTACGGGGGGAAATGTCCCTCGTAAAGCACCCACTCAACATGGGCCTCATAATAAAACTAAACCCCGCGCGCCACGGCGTGCAGAGAGTTTTGGTTATTATGTAATGCGTAGTGGCACTACACCCGACTTTTCTAGGTGCGGGACGCGCCTACGGGTGCTGTCCTTTCACGGAAGGTGGTCACCACGGACGCAGGTCAGACAGGCTGATAGGGGATTTACGAAGGTCGCCCGGTGAGAGGTCCCTAGAGCAGAGACCTCCAGCGGGCACACGTAAACTACCCGGAGCTTTAGCGGTGTTCCCCACCCTAAAACGCTTCCTGCCTTCTCTCAGAGGACACCATGTCCTCGTGAGGACAGACAACACGATATCGTGTATGAACCGCCAGGGGAGGTTGCCTTGTCTCCAGTCACACACACTGGCACACAAACTGATCCCTTGGAGCGGCAGACGTCTCCTCTCTCTGAGAGCGACACAGGTACCGGGAGTTATGCACCTAGGGACAGAATTACTGTCCAGAGGTGCACCACTCTATGCAGACTGGACTCCTCATCCAAGGATCGGGAGTCCGCTGTGGGTGCGTTATGGCGGAGCCGCGTTAAGTCTGTTCGCAAAAGGAGAAAATGCTCAATGACAGCTGTTCTCTTTAATGCACGATTTAAACGCACTGTTAGGCGGGGACACACTCGTACACGATCGACCTCCGGGTCCTCTGTACGCGTTCCCACCCCTGGCTCTGTTACCCCCAACTCTGGCCAGAGTGAAGAAGCAACGCTACACACTTACTCTGATGTTTCTGCCCTAGCCCGCAATGTACGGGCTGGCGGAGATATATCAGCTGTTGTGCGGGCAGCCATGGCAGCCCCCACCACGCAGGGACAGATTGTCTCAGGCGGGGGGGGGGGCGATCCTTTTACCCACGCCCAGAGTGCGGGGCACTATGGGCCTGACCCGTGAGTGGTACAATCTGAATACAGTGGGACTCCCTCAGAAGGTGATAAACACTATTCAGAGTGCGAGAGCTTCCTCCACCAGGTCTCTTTACGACTGTAAGTGGAGGGTGTTTGAGGAGTGGTGCCTTCAAGAAGGACACATCTCTTTTCAATGTCCTGTCGGGGTGATTTGATCATTTCTACAGGACTTGATCGAAAAACACAGAGCTTTCTCCACGATCAAGGTATACCTGGCTGCTATTGCTGCATGCCATGTGGGCTTTGAGGGTAAGACGGCTAGCCAACATCCTTTGGTTTGCCGTTTTATGAAGGGAACTCGCAGGCTCCTCCCTGTCTCCAGGTCGCTGGTGCCCTTATGGGACCTGGCAGTGATTTTAAATGGGCTCAAAATGACCCCATTTGAACCCCTGGAAGGAGCTGACATGACACATCAGTCACTCAAGACAGTGCTGTTACTGGCCCTGGCATCCGCCAAGCGGGTCAGCGATATCCATGCACTGTCTGTACATCCCTCATGCACTCAGTTCGCCCCAGGGCAAACGAGAGTGTTGTTGAAACCCAACCCTGCCTTTACACCAAAGGTGGTTGGTTCGTGTACCCCAATTGACATTGAGGCATTTCCTCCGCCGCTGGTTTCCCCCGGGGAGCAGCAGCAGGATCTGTTGTGTCCAGTCCGGGCTTTACACACATATATGGACAGATCAAAAGAGCTTCGTCTTAATGACCAACTCTTCGTGTCCTGGGCTAAACCTCACAAGGGTAAGCCTGTTACTAAGCAACGGCTCTCCCACTGGATCGTGGAGGCGATTGCTTTGGCCTATACGAGTCAGAATCTGCAAGCACCTTTGGGTCTGCGGGCTCACTCGACTCGGGGCCTGGCTACATCCTGGGCTTTGTTCAAGGGTGTTTCCATCCAAGACATCTGTGCAGCGGCAAGCTGGTCTTCGCCGCTCACTTTTGTCCGCTTTTACAGGCTAGACGTCTCCGCTCCAAGCGTGGCCCGAGCAGTGCTGGGCACCTTGTTGAGTCGGGACTCCACCTGTTAAATTCTGGTTGATCGGTGATCTTCGAGATAAGCTCGTCTGGCAATACGGGAGCTACAATATCCCATAGTGAGACATCGAATGGAGTGTTATGAATGAGAACTATAGTACTTATACTTACGTAACCCCAGTACTCAGAGTAACATGAAGTGAGATGTCTCACCAGACGGCCCTCCTTGCTATGGTGAAGCGAGAAGAAGTGCTTATTTTGAATGACGCATGCGTCGTGGCGCAGGCTACTTATAGGGGGTGATTTCCCCTGACGTTGACGTCAAGATCACCAGCCAATCAGGATTGGCGTAATGAGATTGATGCTTCTGTTTGCTCCGCGATGAGGCGCATCCCATAGTGAGACATCTTCACTTCATGTTACTCGAGAACTGGGGTTACGTAGAGTAACCTATAGTTCTAAAAACATTCTTAGAATGTTACCATTCATTGGTTCTAGGAATGTTTTCAGCAGGAAGTTTTATTTTGGTTCCCAGAATGTTCTACTGAAAGGTAGGATAATGTTCTCTAAAAACATTCTTAAATGTTTGGTGATAACCTTAAGATGTTTTTGATAACATTGTTAGAATTATGCCCTACTATTCTTAAAGTGTTTGTTGTTGTTTATGCGCATGTCTCTATTGTCATATTGAATAGAATAACACTTAGAAAACCAAATAGGTTTATTTTTATCGTGATAAAAGCCACTTAAGTCGCCAGGAGTATCGCCGATTACGGTTGGTACTCCCCTCCCGCAGCCAAGTTGGGCATTTGCATAATGGCTGTATGAGCGTATTGAGATGTATAAAAAGGAATTTGCATGCCAATATTCACTCACATGCACTTATAATCACACTAAGCCTTGGTATAGGCCCACAGTATTCATATGTGTAAAATATCAGAAAAGAATCACAGTTTTTTTCTGACTATAAAGGTTGTGTCTCTTATGTAGGTTCTAATTGTTAGATAAGCTATCTGGCTGTGTGAGGGCTGCGTATAAACAGTGTCCGCTGTTTATGCATAGTGGATGGAAATCGTAATTGCACCCTTTAGATTTGAAATCGATAGACACACAAGAACGATAGTTAGTACCAGAGTACCGCCAGAGGTGATGCTTTAAGCACTGGATATGTCCATCGCGCGCAGGTCGAGTACCAATACCAACAAAGTCACCTGTGACACCGAGCTATATCTGCCGGTGTCGTCAGAGGATCTGTTCCCAGAATCTTTTCGAGAGAACACAAGGATTGACAGGATACTCTGGCGGTCATCTGGGATTCATAGAACCGTAGTTAGTCGTAACTATCGTTCTATTTCATCCCTGACCACCAGAGGCGGTGTTTTAAGCACTGGATGAGTTATACCAACAATGTCATGAAGAATCCAAGCACTTAATAACTGGAAGCAGCGGAGCTCGGCCATAGGACCACGCCCCAAAGGATGGGGAGTGGCAACATTAATCCGATAAAACCTGGAGAATGTGCCAGACGACGCCGTGGCGCAGATTGTCTCCAGGGGCACGGTCACCCCTCTCAGGGCAGCCCAAGATGTTGAGATGCACCTTGTAGAGTGGCATCTCACCCATGATGGCAGGGGGAGGCCACTGGCCCCATAGGCATGTGAGATGGTATCGACAACCCAGTGGGACAGCTGCTGTTTAGAGAGAGCACAACCTTTTTTAGTGCTGCCATGGCAAACGAAGAGCTGCTCCGACTGCCGTATACAGGCAGTAGCATCAATATACGCTGTTAGGGGACGCACAGGGCACAGCAACTCGGACGTGCCGCTCTACTGTAAAATGTCAAAGCGTGCCAGCTGGATAGGCTGATTGAAGTGGGTTTGTGGAAGCACCTTGGGCAGGAACGCCACATTTGGCCAGAGGGCAACACCTGATCGGAGTTCCACCTCAGGCATGTATCGCTCACAGAGAGGGCATGTAACTACCCAACTCGCTTCCCTGAGGTTATGGCAAGCAGAAATGCTGCCTTCATGGACAGCCACTTAAGCCCCACCTGGGCCAGGGGCTCGAAGGGAGGAGATGATAGGGCATCCAGCACCAGGGGCAGGTCCCAAGCCGGAGCCCTCGGGGTGCTAGGGGGACGCTGCCATAAAGCCCCTCTCAGGAAGAGGGACACCAACCTGTGGCACCCCACCATGGCGCCTTCGACTCAAACATGTCGGGCAGAAATAGCAGCCACATAAACCCTCAAAGTGGAGTGAGAATGTCCACTATCTAGAAGGGACTGCAGAAACTCCAAAATGGTGGCCACAGAGCAATACCCCGGATTATCGGCCTTACCTACACACCAGTGGGAGAACAGCTTCCATTTGCACTCGTACTGCGCTCGAGTGGATGGTGCTCTGGCATTCAGGATAGTTTCCCAGACAGATGCCGTAAAATCACTCAACTGTGGGTTGGGCCCCGCAGAGGCCAAACCCAGAGCTGAAGACGATGAGGGTCGGGATGCCAGACCTGACCCCTGAGCTGTGACAGAAGGTCCTTCCTGTCCGTGATAGTCCTCAAGCTCTGTGATTGGAGAGTGTGCTCCGAGGGTTACGCCGATTCTCGAACAGCACTTGAAATGGGATGGAACCACGGCAGACTGTCCTAACCTGGATTTGAACGGGTCTACCCGCGTCCCCCCCTCCCCCACCCCGTCCCCAGAACTACACAAGCTGGCTATTCTGTTTCGCAACATGTTCTCTATCTATGGCACGTCTCTACTGGGAGTTGTAGTTTTAAAAGACGTTTTCGTATTTCCCATAATAAGAAGTTGCCAGTATTAAACTGTGTACATCCCTGGAGGTTTAGGGGACAGGAAACACTCACATTTAAAACATATAATTAATAAATGGGTGAAAATTGCTTGTGCCCATAATGGGCAACATTAATATACACACATGCCAGCTAAGGTCAAAAGAGCTTTATTTAACAGCTGGTCTTATGTTTGTGACCCCTGTTGTTAATTGATAACATTACATTACATTAATTGATAAGCCTGAAACATGCACTTGTCAAGGTTCAGAGGCAAATTTTGCAAATATGGCAGTAGCCATCGATCAGCTTAAGATAAGATATACTTTATTGATCCCAAGTTGGAACATTTGCGTTACATCAGCATGTGTAACAGTTGTAAATATGCAGTTGTGTTTATTTGTAAATCATTTAGTATAATCACACAAATTCTGTGTTTTATATTTAACAATTCTGTGTTCTTTATTTATTGATTGTTCAATACCTGACAAGGCCGGAGATGAAATATCTACATACAATAAGTTATATTTGATGAAAACATTTAAATATTAAGAGTAGCCTACATACAAAATAGGGGTCAATGATAGAAATATAGAATGGAAAATATCAAGAAGATACTGTAGTGATCTCTACAATAAAACAGTTTAGTGCAGGACGTCCAAAGATATTAACAGGAGGATGTGCAAAACAGACAAACTGATAAGGCTGAATTTTACTCAGGTGTAACTAAAGTCTGATTTAAGGGTTGTTTATATTTCACATCATTAATCAGAATCTGCAAAGTAACAAAAATAAATGTAGTAGAGTAAAAATACCAGGTTAACCTCTGAATTGTAGTGGAGTAGAACAAAGTAGTACATGCTGCTGTAACAAAAACATTTCCCAACTTGGGATCAATAAGTATATCTTATCTTATCTTAAGATGTTCGATGGCTACTGCCATATTTGCAAAATTTGCCTCTGAACCTTGACAAGTGCATGTGTCCGGCTTATCAATGAACAACAGGAGGGGTAGACATAAAACCATCTGTTAAATAAAGCTCTTCTGACCTTAGGTGTCATGTGGGTATATTATTTCACCATTTATTAATTATATGTTTTACAATTGATAACTCTACTGTGTTTCGTATCCCCTAAACCTCCAGGGTGTACACGTGTAATACTGCCAACTTCTAATTGTGGGAAATACGAAAACGTCTTATAAAGAGACGTGCCATATATTGCGAAACACACAATAGCCAGCATGTGTAGTTCTGGGGGGGGAGGGAAGCTGGAGCCGGGGGCTGGACCCGTCCAATTCCAGTTTTGGAAAGTCTGCTGCGGTTCCATTCCATTTCAAAGAGCTGTTTGACAGCGTAACCTTGTCGCACTGCCACTCCAACATCCAATCACAGGGCTTGATGACTAATCACGGGGTTTGTAAAGCAAGGCGGATGTTGTAGTCCCAAACGATAGCTGGGGATTCTGGGTAGTGTGTGTCTTCGGAAACTGTAATGTCTAAACTCCTAAAAAACTATTTGTTTCTCTGACTCGAAGGTTAAAAACACAAAAGCATTGTACACCATTTAAACCAATCAATATTGTGTAATTAACAAGGATAAACTGATGTTTTTTAGTGGATGAGTAATGCAGATATCACTGTGTAATCATTTGACAGTGAGGGGAATATATCCGGTTTTATTATGAAAACTTCGAGACCGGAAATACTGTTTTCACCCACGCTAACTTTACATGGTAGCTGCCGCATATACACGTTATCCTGGCGAGACCTCAAATCATCTTCGTAATATCTATCAAACTATAGATCCTACACTTCCACTGGACGTGGATTCTAAAAGTACAATATACACTTCTCGCTAGAAATCTAATCAAAAAGCATTTTAATGGCCAAACTGTTCTACAATTTAGGATTTTCCAGAGAGGGTTATTTGTAAATAAACGGGAGCATGTTGTTTCTTACACGACCACTAGAGGTGCTACACTTTAAAACGTGGCTATGGGTCGTAATCTAAGGTGCTTAAACAATGACCTATTTGGTCGTTTTTTGTAGGAGGACAGGCTGATAATATCAGTTAAAATAAGTGCTTCAACATAGTTAACATTGCTGGAGGAGGTATGCACAAATATTGATAGATGTCTTGTAATGCACTATTGAGGAACCTGCGACCCAAGTTTTTCATGCAATGCAGAACTACACCATAGTTGTGTAGGCCTATTTGATATGTCAATAAACCTTAGAAAATCTTGAAAGGGATGTGCAAACTAGTCATTATATACAGTCTTTAATTAACTATTAGTAGAGAATAACGAGTAATGAATATACTTTATAGGGATCCTATTAATATCTAATAATAAAATAATGAAATTCAATAACATGCTTTAACCACTAGGTGTCCCTTTATATCAGCTGTGCACCTTTATGGTGTAAATACAGCCTATCTACCAATTGGATCAAATATAAAAGTCAGCCGAATTAGTGTTGATACTGCAAGGAGACGTATTGTGTGAAAAGAAATGTAAGATGTTGTTTAATGGCTGATATATTTATGATCCACGTCACGTTTTCAGTTCCTCATGTTTGTCTAGAAGTTCTCATCATCAGGGCTCAATAAATACAGAACTACGGCAGATATGTAATATTTAATGCAGCCGAACCGTGTATTACAATGCCGTTATGTGATGACTTTCAAAGAGAAAAGCAAGCACACTCGGAATAAAGTTTTATTTTATTTTTTTAAATGTTTTTGGTCTGTTTCCGGTATTTGTTAATGACGATGTGCTGTGAGATGTGAGACTGGAATTGCACAGGGGAAAATAACGTAGGCTATCTTTAGATGCGGATTTTGTTAAACTAATATGTTTGCTCTGTGGACCAACACTATACATTGACGGGGAAGGGGTAGCAATAAAGATAACACCATTAAACAGTTCACAACATAACAGAAATAATATCGATAGCAGCGTCCCTAGCAACCACCTTGGTAACAATGAAGACGTTGCGATTTCCTGAAGTAATCTTCGTAATAACTAGCAAACTAAAGATCATGTACATCCACTGCACACATAATCTGAAATAAAACTCATATTTCTCGCATCAAATTACATCAAAACGCATTTTAATGGCCAAACTAACTTTAAAATAGGCATTTTCCACCGAGAATAAAACAAAGTTCGACCATGTTTTCTTTTTCTGCAGGGAAATTTGAAGATCACGTGACATAGACGCCAGCCATTGGAATGAATGGTGAAAAAAAACGGGGTTTGTCAAACAGAGCACATGGTGTAGTCCAAACGATAGCTGGGGATTCTGGGTAGTGTAGTGTCTTCTGCCATCCTTTACTCCGAAAAAATATTTGTTTCTCCGAATCGAAGGGGAAAAACACAAAAGCATTGCACACAATTTAAACCAATCAATGTTGTGTAATTAACAAGGATAATATAATAATATAATCAATTTTATATAGCGCTTTTCTGAACCCAAAGACACTTTACATTTGGGAGGGAGGGTAGACAAACAAAACAAAAACAAAGACAGAACCAAAAAGAAACAAACACAACAGAGAAGCAGTCAGGAGAAGTTGATTGAGAGGGGGGGGCTTATGGATAGAGAGTTGAAGAGGTGGGTTTTGAGGCGGGACTGGAACAGGGTGAGGGACTCAGACTTACGGAGGTCTTGGGGGAGGGAGTTCCAGAGCTTCGGGGCTGCCACAGAGAAGGCTCTGTCCCCGAAGCTCCGGAGTTTGGCCTTGGGGATTGAAAGCAAACCGGCTGAGGAGATCTGAGGGACCGGGGTGGTTGGTAGAGGGTGAGGAGGTCAGTGAGGTAGGGGGGGGCCAGATGGTGCAGGCTTTGCTCTATCTTTAGGAACCAGCACAGATAATATGTTTGACAGAGAAATAATTAAAGAACTCTATTTGTCATACAAAGTTGTTTTTTAGTAACCATACTTTGTCTTTAATTAGTTGGCCATTTGCAGTTGAAATAATTGACAGTTTGCCGAGGGAACTTCTGTAAAAAGATGCTTCATAGCTCAGAATCCTACCCTATCCTAATATATCAATATTATAGCTGGTCATCTTTATAATTATGTATTTAAAAGGAATTGTTTTGACTGAGTTGCATTTATATTGTATAGTATATACAGTTATATTTCAGATGGAATTCTTATCTCTTCACATGGCAGTCCTTATTCGAGGTATGAGAAAATGCCTGCTACTAAAATGAATGAGACTGCTAAATTGGAGACCTGCATCACAGAAAATTGCATGACAAAGTAAAAAGTGAGTAACAGTATAAAGAAACTAAACAACTGCCCTTTCATGCGTATCCTGACCGTAGCCTCTGTGTGCCAACCAAAGGTAGCGTTCATGGAAACCCAATTAACAGCTTTAACACTTCAGTGAAAATGCCAACAAGCGCTTGTGGGATTTACGATTCTTAAATTGGCCCCTCATTTTATTTGCGGCCTCTGACTGGTTGTCCCTCTGATTATGCAGGTGACTTTAAGTGGAAACATCAGGACAATAGAATAGCATGTATTATCTGGGGGCATGGCTCTCACGCCATATAACCAAAGGTCGTTGTTCTCACCACCAACAAGGTGGTTTGTATCAAAGAGAAATCTGCCTTGAAAATAAATTCAAAAGAACGTGTTATTGCATTATCACACGAACAAAATAATGGTCTTTGTTTTCTGAATTTTTTCAATTGATATCATGTTACTTTTCTCTATTTGTTTGCGACGCGATATAATCTTGACAGCTTTGTGTTTATACCCAATTGAAACCTCAAAAAACGTAGAAGATAGCAGAGAAGAAAAATGGAACAAAGAGTCCGTCTATCAAAATGTATCTTTTCATTAGAAATGTGATCTACCATCTCAACCATGCATTATTTCCCACAGAAAAATATCTCTACTATTATTAGTTATTGAATAAAGGGAAAGCCTATACATATGTATTGTTGTTCTCAAAGATGTGTTGTCTTCTCAGAGATTCTATGATTGATATTCACAGCATCCAAGGATCTATTATGAAGATGAATGGCTGTTTCTCTGAGAGCATTGATTGAATTACTAACTGGGAAAAAGTTTGACAGACTTTTTGAAAAGCATTAAAGACACTATAAAAAAAGTACTTCCATATCCCTTATGTGAAACTTGAGCGCTGTTTGTAATTCCCATGGAGTAAAGATGCAGGCAGCACTGTTTAGCCCTGTTTTTCTGGATTCCTCTGTCTCACGCGGTACTCCTTGTTGCTGCTGCAGAGCACAGGGAACTGTGTGGAGAATATCTGACCTCCCAACATCTGGAAGATAGCTTAATGATCATTAAAAACAAGATATCGTAAATGACAGGGGGCAGGGTACACTGAGGTTTAGGTCTCCATCTATTTGCATGCACTGGATTTGTGACATGCAAAGCAGATACACAGAAGAGAACCCGCCTGAGACCTTTAACATTTAATTTGGTCTTGTTCTAAATGTATAGGCAAAACACAACTAACATTCTCCTGTGTGAGGGTCTGGTGTCTTAACATTTATATTCAAAGTTAAAAGTAGAGAGAGCCTAAGAACAATTATTAACCAACACAGCTGCACCTTAAAACATAAATCTGTTGACTACCATGAAGCTAAGTTGATGTGATGTTTATCACATTAACATTCTGAAACATGAGAGAATTTGTGATTAAAGCCTTCTTTAATAAGCCTAAAATACCTAATTGCAGCTTGCAATCTCGTGCAATGCTAGTAATTAACCACAGCACATAGTTTCCTTCACTTACACTCCAAAAGACAAAAACAACTGGTTTTAAAATTCTACTAACAGCAACAGCAGGCTGTTTGTGGCCCATGAATAATGTGCAGGTCAAAGGTACCGGAGCTAAAGGATATTGAGTTAGTCACTCTCTTCAAATGGTAAGTCAAAACAGATACAATTATTCACTGACCAAACATTTCACTAAAGTAGCAACAGCAACAGCCTCATTAGCTTTACAATTTCTGTGACCTCAGTTCCTGTCCTCGATAAATGAAGGCATTGATTGACACAACTTGTATATTATGCCCCAAAGCACATTACTGTCTTGGGTTTGAATGTTGATAGGAACAACTTAAGCCTTGCTTTCTAAGTTTTCAGCAAATATTTTTGCACTGTTTGCCATTATAAAAAACACGATTCTAAACTTTAAGATCTCCATATTGTGTTCATTGGATGATTGCCAATGAATGTCCTTGTTCAGCATAGTATTCTATGCATTTTAAAAGAGGAACAAAAGCAGAACACATATCATGCCTGTCAAATAATCTTTGACATGTTGATTACGGGCAAACACATGACCTAAAATCACCCCTTGCTGTCATTGTCTTTGAACTTGTTGATGCAATAATCAAATTGAGTCATATGCGGATGATCAAAAATCCTGACAAAGGAAGAAGACAGGGATGATTAAGAAAAAGTAAGCAAGGGAAAATGTTTTCTCCAAATGACATGTTTGGAAAATAATGTCACTTGCAGGAAATCATCACATCAGGGGCCATTTACTGTAATCACAAAAAACACTACATTCGGAGACCATGTGCATTTCCCTTGCATCCCTGATTTAAACAAATGAGGAAATAATTGAAAGTGTGGTCTATCTCCAGGGGCTTTCACATCTCACAACAGACGACTGTATTTATACAATTCGATTTCGAGAGATATTGCAATCACAATCAATAACAGGCAGGACGAAACAACCTGCCTTATAATGACTAACAATTACAACATTAAAGGGGCCAACGCCTGGAGTTACTAATGCAGAGCTCAGTGTATGTTTGACATGTCAGGGTTTTTTTTCATTAGTCAGTTAGCTGTTAGTGACATCTTCCGGAGCAGCAGAACACTGCAGTTCAGGGATAAAGCTACGTCAGCACCGCGCTACGTGGAAGATGGAGCGGGGGAGGAAGCTTGACGGTGATGCTACATTCAAGGTATTACCCTTCAAAATAATAGCATCCATTCACATTATACGCTTCCAGCCTCTCATGTATTTAATAAAACGAACTCAAGAGTGAAGATCCTATGTTTGACTTGAAGTGCATTGATTTTAAACCCCTGCCATCTGACTTGCAATAGAATAAAAATCACACAGTATTTTATTTCGAAGTGCTACTAAAGCTGTTAGCTGGATGGATGCAGGGATTTCTGGTTGAATTACATGAAAGCAGGCAGATAACGTGAACGTTGCAGGAAAAACAATGGATAACAATGGATTTTAGAATTGCATTATAGCTAATACAACAACGGTGCTTTCCCGTTGAACATTTAGCTTTTCAAGTTTGCTTTAAGTGTGAATAACGGCTTTTTTCTCCTCGGAAGGCTGGACTTCAGGTTTTCGACTGGTGAGGAAGCTAGCTGTCAACTACTATAGCCACTTCAGCGCCGCCACATTAGCATCAATGTAAGCAAGAACAAGAAGATACTTTATGTCAATGTGGACTTGAACGCTGCAGACAGTAGGCATGTTGTAAAACTGCAAACATAATATTATCTTTAAGTGTTACTGTGTGCTGTCTTGCAGAGATTAAAATATGGCAGACAGTATCATGAGCAAGGCTGCAACCATGGAGATCCCCATTAACAGCAATGGAGACACAGGGACTCTGCCAGAGGATGACAGCCTCGAGCAGGTCAGTCACATTTTCTCTCAATAGCTGACAATGGTTTTTAAATAAATCTGTTTTTTGCCCAGATTGTTTGTTTCTTGGACCCTTTTCACGCGATACACTGACTACTGCTACTGCTGTTAGGCCAGCTGTTACACATCAACCAGGCCTGCAGATGTTCAGGATCTGTAATGTTATACCACTGTCCCCATCAATACCTACATATGAGAAAATGGGTTTAGAGCATGGATAGTGAGCACAAGGATGACATTTATTTATGAGCTTCAGCTTGCATGAAAAGCAATTCACAACTGTAATGTCACATTATTGTACAGGGATGAGAAAGCTGCAGTATCAGTTGTCCTATGAATAATCATGTCTGTGTGAGGACAGTAGGGTCACCATACTGAATAATCAAAAGAGCATATAAGCTATTTCTGCGTGGTGACTGTGCAGGTTGACTCACTGTCAGTTGACAAAGTATGACTAATTCATTGATTTAATCGACAGATACATAACACTGATTTTCTCCTTAAATAAACTTGCAAAAGTAAAGCTTTAAACCGTGTGTTATCTGGATGTGTTTTAATTGTTTGTGAATGAGTCATTTAGCATGAAAAGTTTTAAAACTAAAGAAAATAGATCTCAGTGGACAAAGGCCAGAACATACAGTTAGTCCACAAGAGTGGGGTAGCCTTGGGCAAATAGCTTTTTTTTTCATTTGCAGTTGCACACAAATTCCTAGTTTGCACTATTCTTTTTTCATAGTATTATTATTCTTTATTTGGAATATATTATCAGAATCAGAAAACCTTTATTTTCCCGCAATGGGGACATTTACATTATTACAACAGCAGACAAAAGTTCTAAGTATGAACACATTATTAATAACACAATAAGTAACAAACAAAATGTTGGTATTGAGGTTATATTGCACTTGCATGTATTTGTTAGTGCAATATAACCTCCTGCAATGTCACGTTATAGTAACGTAGAGCATAGTACTGTATTGTACAACTACTGAGTTTTTCATGATACATTATTTTTAAGTTGATAATGTCCAAAGATATAGTCACAGTTTCTAAACCATTACATTTGATAATATGTATTGCATTCTTAATCAATTAATTAACAATATTTTGGTGTGACCGCATCAGGACTTGCAGCAGGTGATGGTGTCTGGACCCAACCTGAATGAAACCAGCATTGTCTCAGGAGGTTATGGAGGACCTGCAGGGGGCATCATCCCTACCAGCAGCATCAAAGGTACTGTTCTGAAAAACTGCCATCCTTTACAGGTTTCACTTTGTTGCATATTTTTACGAACATGGTTTGCTCTCCAAAGATATCATTGATTTATCCACATCTACAGACTGCCATGCGCTGAGCAGGAGATTGTCAAAGCTGCAAACCTTAAGTCTCCTAAAGTGGTCGATACCTGACCCCCCTTTTCTCTCTTGTATTTTGATGTTTCACAAGAGTCTGACCTCTAGGCTCCAGGTTCACATTATAAACATCCATATCCCATAGGGCCAGCAGTACGCTTCAACCCTGAGTATGTGGACAGAAGAAGAGCCCCTGCTCCGGGACAGGTGGCTGTGTATTCTGACAACCCTTTTTTGTTTTCTAAATTAACCTATATATGTTGATCGGTTTGGCTCTGTATAAGAGGTTTTGATATTGCTTGACTGAGGATGTTATATGAAACTTTGCTTGTACCTCTTCAACTCACAGCTTCAGAAACAGAAAGTGTTTTGGCAGCTTCCAGGATTATGGGTGCACTAACCTGATACAGGGCTGTCACTTTAAATGCTGCATTGTTGTCTAATACGACTGTCCTCTTTTTCCTGTAAAATGCACTTTGGATGACAGTTGTTCATTTTCATTGTTACCTCTCATCCCATGAAGTCCATTTTCATCTGTGAATAAACCCTTTCCTTCTGCATGAGAGACCGGCATGGTAGATTATTTCGAAATCCCTTTAACTCCAATGTATTATGTATCCTCCCACAGAGCTTTACATTTGATTTCAGTCTGCAAACTCTGCTGTTCAGCCGCATATCTTAATGCCAAACCTCTTTTTGACACATATTTCACTTCATGCCAACATTTCATTCTCACTCTTTATCATCCCCATGCTCATTACAGACATTCGCATGAAATCCAGGGTTGTTGGCTTGCCAAACAGCCAATCTGCAGCAAGTCGACTTTCCCAACACACGACCAGCATCCAGGTATCACCAGGCTCATCACCATGTCCACACTGTTCTCACTCATTGTCATAGTTCATGCTTTTCATTTATCCCCCCGCCTTTTAAACTTTGATGACATGCATTAGAGTCTTCATAGATTTTTGTTGTGTCTGTTAGGGTCGTCGAACAATAATACTGGTAATTCAACCGAAGAAGACTTTCTCGTGGTGTGGCAGTGGAGAAATTGGACAGTGTGAAGAAATGGGGCATAAATACATACAAGGTATTATGTACTGTGTGTAGATTATTTTCTTTAAAAAGTTTCCACAAGCTCAAAAAGATATGCTTGCACTATTTATCATTCTTTGCAGAACCAACATACATTTGAGAATATAAGCATGTAAGAGAGGTTTAAAATACATTATGTGAAAATTGTAGGTATCCTTTGGTCCCAAGCTTAACCGTGTTGTTAATATATCATGGATTGACCTAATCCATTATCAAAGTATTTCGTGCTTTGGATTTACAAAACAAGACATTTCAATCACCTTGGATTTTGAGAACCTGGATTAAACATTGTTCACTATTTTCTGAGTTTAGGATTAATCGTTGAATCTATAAATGATCAAGATTAATCTATATTTAAAATAATTGTAAGTTGCAGCACCAGACCACCTTTTGTGTTTTTCAGTCATAATGACTTTGTACTACCTTAAAGGTAGGGTAGGTACGAATGGAGAAACCAGCTCGAGTGCGCTAGAATTTGAAAGTACGCAGCCGAAAAAAATCTGCCCCTTACTTCAGACTTCCTTACAGCGCCACGGCTTCCACAGATGAAATGTTTTCATGTATTTATTGTTAAAGCATTTCATGTATTCATTGCTATCGGAGCTAAGAGCATTCCATGGAATATAACAAAAAGTGTTTCTGAAGTGAATTACCTATCCTACCTTTAATTGAATCTGCTTTTCTTTATGCATTTCCTCTTTGTAGTGTACAAAGCAGATGTTCTCAGAGAGGTTTGGCAGAGGTGCAAGAACAGTAGACCTGGAACTGGAAGCTCAGATTGACGTGTTGAGAGACACCAAGAGCAAGTATGAAACCATCCTAAAACTGACCACTGCACTCACCACTCATTTCCAAAGCATGGTGGAGACACAACAGGCGCTCGGAGACACCTTCTCCGACCTCAGCCAGAAGTCCCCAGAGTTGCAGGTACTGTTCAGTATTGCAAAGCTCCCAGTGTGATGTGAGAGGGAACTGAGTTGACAGGTCAAATTGTGTTTCTCTGCAGGACGAGTTTGGGTATAATGCAGAAACACAGAAACTGCTGTGCAGAAATGGCGAGTCTCTCCTCAGTGCCATCAGCTTTTTTGTGTCCAGTATCGACACACTGGTCAACAAAACAATGGAGGATACTCTGCTGACCATTAAACTGTATGAGAATGCAAGGTAACAAAACCTGATAGGTGAAGAATATGATCTGAATACCTTTGTGGTTATCACCTGGAGAATGAGAGCCTGACATCCTGAACTGTTTTTTTTCCGTGCAGACTTGAGTTTGATGCCTATCGTTCTGATATGGAGGAGCTGAGTTTGGGCCCCAGGGATGCAGCTGCCATGGTCCGCATAGAGATGGCTCAGCATGATTACCAGATCCACAGAGACAAATATGAAAGGCTGCGTAGTGATGTCACCATCAAGCTCAAGTTCCTGGACGAAAACAAGGTTTGTGGTTTAAAGTCATTTCAAATGTCTGCCTACTAAAAGAGTAGTTTAATACCTCCGGAAATCTGTTATTGTTATATCTGATCTCCACTGGATTAACGTCTCAAATGTCTGCAGTGATGTGTAAGTAAAGTATTCAGGACCCTATGACATCACTGTTGGGAGTGTCTGCAACATTTATGACTCGCACCCAACCCCAACCACCAGTGATGCTGGGTGTGGTAAGAGCTGAAACAGGCTTAAAACTCCTCTCTTCAGTCCGGTGTTAGGTTACCTTTTTAAAAAGACTCACAATTACCTGTCATTCTGAATGTAGAATAAAATCAGTAGTTTGGTTAATCAAAACTATTATGCACTACAGCAGTGGTGTGAGGTTGAGTTGCCCCACTCAATCTCTGCCAATATGCATCTATTGACGCAGAACTGATCAACCAGAGGAAGCAGGCAGGCTTCTTCATGCACAGACATGAGCATAATTATGCTGTTGATAATTACAATAAAAGCAAATGTCTCAGTAAAAATTGAAACTGAGACATTGTTTAAAATCAAACACTAATGTCTGATAGTTTTCATCAACTAAGTAAGAAAGAATTACATCAACATTTGTTTGTATTTGAAGCTTGGGAATCAATAGAGGAATAATATGTGCAAGTTGCTTTCTGGTTGATTCCCTAGAATCTAAATAAACCGTTTGTAAATGTTATCTTAACAGATGTCCATGGGATGTACTCTTCCTCTAGAATTTAGAAACTGTGTTAGTAATGGCAACATTTACCTCTTCTTTTTTCTTTAGGTTAAGGTTATGCACAAGCAGCTGCTTCTCTTCCACAATGCTATCTCAGCCTACTTTGCTGGCAACCAGGAGCAATTGGAACAAACTCTAATACAGTTCAATGTAAAGTTAAAGCCCCCTGGAACAGACAAGCCATCCTGGCTGGAGGAGCAGTAGACTGGGTTGGTTGAGGTGTACAGTGACAGCTGACGGCTGGTCAGGGAGGATCTTGACATTGGGGTTAGATGGGCAAGAATGAAATGCATAAATGAGTATGTTATAGGATCATTTGTGTTCAGTGATACAGCAAATGTAAGATTTTCTTTTTTAATGTTTTTAAGTATCACATATTACATAGTACAACTATTTTAGTTGTACCTTGATTTTTTTGTTGAGTCACAAATTACTTTCTTATCCTTTAGGTAGCACAATCATTTATCACTTTTTTATGTATGTACAGTATAGTCTACTATTGTGGAAATACTCCTTGGCAGTTTTGCACATGCATTATGTTTTGTTTTTGTATTATGTCAAAAGCGTTATCATATATATATATATATATATATATATATCTATTCAGAGTAGATCACATTGGAGGAACTCCACAAATCAGATAAGCTGGTGGGATGATATAAAATTATGAAATATTCTATGCATGACTGAACCCTATTTTTTCAAATTTAGTTTCACAAATTTAAATCAGAGCCACCAGGATAATGCATAATTTTCAAAGTTATCCCACCACGCTTCTAATATCACCTTGTGGTTTACCTCCCTGAATGGTCAGTTTGCATAGAAGGGAACATATAAATACACAGAGTGATTAAAGTGATTTTCTTTACACTAATATATAATCCATAGCTATTTTGATATCCTACATTTGGGTAAGAGATGTGAATTCAGCACAGTATCTGTCATGTTTACTCCAATGTGTATATATGGAAACAGCCTCAATAGATGTTACACTAAGTAACTGCATGAATCCATACATTAGATGCTTCAATCATACAACTTCTGAACAATCAATGCCCTTGCAATCCAAGTGCAATTAAAAAAAAAAAAAGATCCTTCAACACTCATTCTTGAAGTCTCAAATCCTAAAATTAATTTCAGTGTCTTTTAAAAGGACCGACTGTATACGTACATTTCTTATTCTGTGTTATTTATTTACCAATTGTTTTGTGACACAACATTGTATGGTACGTGCATTTATTTTCAATTCTAGTCAGATGATTGTCTTTGTCTTGTTCTGCATTTCCAATAAAATCTGCTGGATGTTTTGTTTCGCTTAACTGTGCCGTCGACACAGATCCTTCAATTTTATGTGGGAAGCTCTTAAAGATGATGTACAGAAAGCTCACAATATGTTATTGTATGGCAACATTAATGATGTACTCACTTATACAACCTGATATATCTTTAACATGCTTTTCATAATTCATAATTTTCATAACTTTTCATGCCTGCAACATTCTGAGGATGTTTTTTTGTTTGGCCTGAGATGACAGCATTTTTTTTTATAGGTTGAGGAGGTTATTCTTTTTTTATAAAACGTTCCTGTGATACGAAATATTAACACGGTCATCGGCAACGTCAGATTTATTTGTAGAGCGCTTATAAAAAATAAACCAGGTTTGTGCCAAAGCGCTTTACAACAAACAGAATTGAGCAGGAGTAAAACACAAGTTGTTGCATTTGTTGAAAAGGATGTTTTAAAAATCTGATGTCACCACATTTTACTTTTGAAAAAAACAGACAAGCACGTAATTCATGATAAGCTGTAAGCAGATATTGCATGTTTGCGGTGGCACGTGTGAGTTCCCTAGACATTTTTGGTTCTCATTCATAACACTCCGTTCGATGTCTCACTATGGGATGCGCCTCATCGCGGAGCAAACAGAAGCATCAATCTCATTACGCCAATCCTGATTGGCTGGTGATCTTGACGTCAACGTCAGGGGAAATCACCCCCTATAAGTAGCCTGCGCCACGACGCATGCGTCATCAAACACCTCTTCTCGCTTCAGAGCACATCTCTAATAGTAGCCGGGCTAGCTTAACAGTCCACAGACTGAACCAAAAGCTAATTTCGGTCGACGGGCGTTAGCCGCTACCCTATTCTGCCTCGCAGAAGAGTATGGTACTAACACACCCGTTAGTATTATAGTCAACCTCGCCGTTCTTCCTCTGGAATTAAGGTAAGGTTTTGACTTTAAAGTTAGCAACACACCTGCTGCTAGCTTGTGTTTTTTTTTTTTTCCCTCACTGCCGACACCACGGTAGCGAGGACGCTTTTTTCTTTTCTCTTCTCACGGAGGAGAAAAGGATTACAAGAATATTACCACACCAGGTAATATCCTTTGAGAAAAAAAAAAGACCCACACTGTCCTTTTTCCCCCGGATTAAAGACAGATTGGTAACACTTTTTCTCTCGACGTACCTGTTACGAGCGGGTCCTCTTCACGCCACGCAGCAAATAAGATGGACGCCTCTCTCCCTCACACCAGAGGAGTCAGGAACTCGGAGGCTCGGCGCTGCGGCTGCGGGTTGAAAGTGTCAGACTCACACCAGATCTGTTCGTCCTGCCTCGGGCTGGAACACGCCCAGGAGGCCATTGACAACCCCGGCTCGTGCGGGCATTGTGCCCGCTTCACTATGAAGAGCCTCCGCCGAAGGTTAGCACAACAAGCTAGCCTGTCTGGACGGGACCCCCTCATGTCCACTGGTTTGCCGGCTGGCAATCAAGACACGGGGGCGACCGCCGCAGAGATGGAGCCACTCACTGGGTCGGTCTGGGGCTCATCGACAGCGGCACCCGCAGAACCGGAATCCCGCGCCATATCAGGCCGAGACCCGGTGGCGGCAAGAGACGCGGGAACGGGGCCCCACGCTTTACCAAGCTGGGGCTCCCGGCTGGACCTCACCATGGTTTCACCCGCGGAAGATGTCCTAGAGTTAGACTACATGGAGGACGAAGAGGATACCTCTGAGTTCCTCCTGTCTGACTCGGATGAGCAGGAAGACGACATCTTCATGTCATCGGCTCAGGCTGCAAAGCCGGGAGCGATGGCTGCTCTCCCGGGCGATAGCACACCAGCTTCGCCCTGTCTAAGCATGGACCTGCAGGCCGTGTGTCAGCGCGCCGCGTCCAGGCTAGACATCCCGTGGCCCGAAATGGCCAAGGAGACCTCCAGGTCCCGTTACGAGGGGAAACTTTTTTCCCAAACAACGAGGACGAAGAGGCAACTCCTTCCGGTCTTCCCGGAGATGTTGGATCAGGTGTCGGTCTCGTGGAGAGATCGGCCCTTTAGCAACAAGGCCCCAATCCAGCCCACCTCCTACCGAGAATGGGCCCGCCACCAAGCAGGAACCCCACGCTGCCAGCAAAAACGGACCGATTCCAGTCGACCATGACTGAACGGGCCTACAGAGCCGCAGCATTGTCTGCCAGGGCTCTGAACGTTTCCTCGATGCTAACCGCGTACCAAGCGGAGCTCTGTGAGGATATGTCGAGCAATCCTGGATCGGCCACTCTGGACGAGATAGCCGCGGTCACAGACATTTGTCTCCGTGTCCAACACTGCGCCGTCCAGGCCACGGGCAAGGTAATGGGGATCATGGTGGTGCAGGAAAGAGCTAGATGGCTCAACCTCACCAACCTCCCAGACCGGGAAAAGGAAGATGTGCTTGACATGCCCATCGTTCCCGAGGGGATTTTCGGCTCCACTCTCGCTTCCATGCAGAGGAAGTGCGAGTCGAAAAAGAAGGAAGACGAGGCCCTCCACCTCTGTCTCCCTCTAAGGGTCCAGCCGCTGCCTTCGCAACAGCGGCCCTTCGCCCAAGCTGCACCGAACTCTGCTAGGTTTAAAGTACCAGGACAGCAGAGGTCGCTGCCCCGAGTCCCCAGCCCAGGCAGGAGATGAGGGCGAGTTGGTCTAGAAAATCTCCGGTTCCGGCTGCAGCCCAGGCGCAGCCAACCCAGAATTTCGGCCAGCAGTCGAGGAAGAAGAAGCGAGAGGCCTGACAGCCCCTCCTTCTCCCCTCTGTGACAGAGCTGGAAGTTCTTTCCCCGGCTCTAAATGTGTCCCCGCCGCCTCGAGAGATGCCTCAACGTCATCCTCAAGTTCGCATAAAACACATGTCACATCTTTCTTGTTTGAATAAACCATTTTCCGCTGACGCATCCAGGCTCCGGCCAAGGGCGCAGCTCAAAAAAACGAAAAGAAAGACAATAAACAGTCCGTTAACTATAAATCCCCTTCTGAGAGCAGCTACGGCCTCTCTCAAAAGGCGGATAATAAACGGGTCTGTGAAGGCGCCACGCGCATGCGCAGTGCCGGTTGGGGCTTTAAGGGCACTACCGTCACGCGCATGCGCAGTGCCGGCTGGGGTCGTGAAGGCTCCACCGTCACGCGCATGCACAGTGCCGGCTAGAGCTGTAAAGGACAGCCCGCCAATCCTTCCCCTTTTGAGAGCAGCTACGGCACCTCTCAAAAGGCGGATTATTGACGGGTCCGTGAAGCCACACGCATGCGCAGTGCCGGCTGGGGCTTTAAGGGCACCACCGGCAGGCGCAGTGCCGACTGGAGCTGTAAGGGCACCTCCGTCACGCGCATGTGCAGTGCCGGCCGGAGCCGTAAGCGTGACATCTCAGCTGGCTCTAAGGAGCATACAGCAGGAGTTACTCACAACATCTGCCTGGGCTTCTCAAAACAGTTATACTTTATCTGTTTTCACAAACCCAGAGAGAGTCAACCCATATTCTGGAGAGAGAGGCCCTCTCTCTCCTCGAAAGAAGGGTTTTATTTATAATGCCCACCGAATGGAGTCATATTACGGGGGGAAATGTCCTCGTAAAGCACCCACTCAACATGGGCCTCATAATAAAACTAAACCCCGCGCGCCACGGCGTGCAGAGAGTTTTGGTTATTATGTAATGCGTAGTGGCACTACACCCGACTTTTCTAGTGCGGGACGCGCCTACGGGTGCTGTCCTTTCACGGAAGGTGGTCACCACGGACGCAGGTCAGACAGGCTGATAGGGGATTTACGAAGGTCGCCCGGTGAGAGGTCCCTAGAGCAGAGACCTCCAGCGGGCACACGTAAACTACCCGGAGCTTTTAGCGGTGTTCCCCACCCTAAAACGCTTCCTGCCTTCTCTCAGAGGACACCATGTCCTCGTGAGGACAGACAACACGATATCGTGTATGAACCGCCAGGGGAGGTTGCCTTGTCTCCAGTCACACACACTGGCACACAAACTGATCCCTTGGAGCGGCAGACGTCTCCTCTCTCTGAGAGCGACACAGGTACCGGGAGTTATGCACCTAGGGACAGAATTACTGTCCAGAGGTGCACCACTCTATGCAGACTGGACTCCTCATCCAAGGATCGGGAGTCCGCTGTGGGTGCGTTATGGCGGAGCCGCGTTAAGTCTGTTCGCAAAAGGAGAAAATGCTCAATGACAGCTGTTCTCTT
Organism: Pseudochaenichthys georgianus; assembly: GCF_902827115.2. NCBI lineage: Eukaryota > Metazoa > Chordata > Actinopteri > Perciformes > Channichthyidae > Pseudochaenichthys > Pseudochaenichthys georgianus. Next base: position 16,390,636 of record NC_047515.1, read on the forward strand.
TAATGCACGATTTAAACGCACTGTTAGGCGGGGACACACTCGTACACGATCGACCTCCGGGTCCTCTGTACGCGTTCCCACCCCTGGCTCTGTTACCCCCAACTCTGGCCAGAGTGAAGAAGCAACGCTACACACTTACTCTGATGTTTCTGCCCTAGCCCGCAATGTACGGGCTGGCGGAGATATATCAGCTGTTGTGCGGGCAGCCATGGCAGCCCCCACCACGCAGGGACAGATTGTCTCAGGCGGGGGGGGGGGCGATCCTTTACCCACGCCCAGAGTGCGGGGCACTATGGGCCTGACCCGTGAGTGGTACAATCTGAATACAGTGGGACTCCCTCAGAAGGTGATAAACACTATTCAGAGTGCGAGAGCTTCCTCCACCAGGTCTCTTTACGACTGTAAGTGGAGGGTGTTTGAGGAGTGGTGCCTTCAAGAAGGACACATCTCTTTTCAATGTCCTGTCGGGGTGATTTGATCATTTCTACAGGACTTGATCGAAAAACACAGAGCTTTCTCCACGATCAAGGTATACCTGGCTGCTATTGCTGCATGCCATGTGGGCTTTGAGGGTAAGACGGCTAGCCAACATCCTTTGGTTTGCCGTTTTATGAAGGGAACTCGCAGGCTCCTCCCTGTCTCCAGGTCGCTGGTGCCCTTATGGGACCTGGCAGTGATTTTAAATGGGCTCAAAATGACCCCATTTGAACCCCTGGAAGGAGCTGACATGACACATCAGTCACTCAAGACAGTGCTGTTACTGGCCCTGGCATCCGCCAAGCGGGTCAGCGATATCCATGCACTGTCTGTACATCCCTCATGCACTCAGTTCGCCCCAGGGCAAACGAGAGTGTTGTTGAAACCCAACCCTGCCTTTACACCAAAGGTGGTTGGTTCGTGTACCCCAATTGACATTGAGGCATTTCCTCCGCCGCTGGTTTCCCCCGGGGAGCAGCAGCAGGATCTGTTGTGTCCAGTCCGGGCTTTACACACATATATGGACAGATCAAAAGAGCTTCGTCTTAATGACCAACTCTTCGTGTCCTGGGCTAAACCTCACAAGGGTAAGCCTGTTACTAAGCAACGGCTCTCCCACTGGATCGTGGAGGCGATTGCTTTGGCCTATACGAGTCAGAATCTGCAAGCACCTTTGGGTCTGCGGGCTCACTCGACTCGGGGCCTGGCTACATCCTGGGCTTTGTTCAAGGGTGTTTCCATCCAAGACATCTGTGCAGCGGCAAGCTGGTCTTCGCCGCTCACTTTTGTCCGCTTTTACAGGCTAGACGTCTCCGCTCCAAGCGTGGCCCGAGCAGTGCTGGGCACCTTGTTGAGTCGGGACTCCACCTGTTAAATTCTGGTTGATCGGTGATCTTCGAGATAAGCTCGTCTGGCAATACGGGAGCTACAATATCCCATAGTGAGACATCGAATGGAGTGTTATGAATGAGAACTATAGTACTTATACTTACGTAACCCCAGTACTCAGAGTAACATGAAGTGAGATGTCTCACCAGACGGCCCTCCTTGCTATGGTGAAGCGAGAAGAAGTGCTTATTTTGAATGACGCATGCGTCGTGGCGCAGGCTACTTATAGGGGGTGATTTCCCCTGACGTTGACGTCAAGATCACCAGCCAATCAGGATTGGCGTAATGAGATTGATGCTTCTGTTTGCTCCGCGATGAGGCGCATCCCATAGTGAGACATCTCACTTCATGTTACTCTGAGAACTGGGGTTACGTAAGTAACCTATAGTTCTAAAAACATTCTTAGAATGTTACCATTCATTGTTCTAGGAATGTTTTCAGCAGGAAGTTTTATTTTGGTTCCCAGAATGTTCTACTGAAAGGTAGGATAATGTTCTCTAAAAACATTCTTAAAATGTTTGGTGATAACCTTAAGATGTTTTTGATAACATTGTTAGAACATTATGCCCTACTATTCTTAAAGTGTTGTTGTTGTTTATGCGCATGTCTCTATTGTCATATTGATAGAATAACACTTAGAAAACCAAATAGGTTTATTTTTATCGTGATAAAAGCCACTTTAAGTCGCCAGGAGTATCGCCGATTAACGTTGGTACTCCCCTCCCGCAGCCAAGTTGGGGCATTTGCATAATGGCTGTATGAGCGTATTGAGATGTATAAAAAGGAATTTGCATGCCAATATTCACTCACATGCACTTATAATCACACTAAGCCTTGGTATAGGCCCACAGTATTCATATGTGTAAAATATCAGAAAAGAATCACAGTTTTTTTCTGACTATAAAGGTTGTGTCTCTTATGTAGGTTCTAATTGTTAGATAAGCTATCTGGCTGTGTGAGGGCTGCGTATAAACAGTGTCCGCTGTTTATGCATAGTGGATGGAAATCGTAATTGCACCCTTTAGATTTGAAATCGATAGACACACAAGAACGATAGTTAGTACCAGAGTACCGCCAGAGGTGATGCTTTAAGCACTGGATATGTCCATCGCGCGCAGGTCGAGTACCAATACCAACAAAGTCACCTGTGACACCGAGCTATATCTGCCGGTGTCGTCAGAGGATCTGTTCCCAGAATCTTTTCGAGAGAACACAAGGATTGACAGGATACTCTGGCGGTCATCTGGGATTCATAGAACCGTAGTTAGTCGTAACTATCGTTCTATTTCATCCCTGACCACCAGAGGCGGTGTTTTAAGCACTGGATGAGTTATACCAACAATGTCATGAAGAATCCAAGCACTTAATAACTGGAAGCAGCGGAGCTCGGCCATAGGACCACGCCCCAAAGGATGGGGAGTGGCAACATTAATCCGATAAAACCTGGAGAATGTGCCAGACGACGCCGTGGCGCAGATTGTCTCCAGGGGCACGGTCACCCCTCTCAGGGCAGCCCAAGATGTTGAGATGCACCTTGTAGAGTGGCATCTCACCCATGATGGCAGGGGGGAGGCCACTGGCCCCATAGGCATGTGAGATGGTATCGACAACCCAGTGGGACAGCTGCTGTTTAGAGAGAGCACAACCTTTTTTAGTGCTGCCATGGCAAACGAAGAGCTGCTCCGACTGCCGTATACAGGCAGTAGCATCAATATACGCTGTTAGGGGACGCACAGGGCACAGCAACTCGGACGTGCCGCTCTACTGTAAAATGTCAAAGCGTGCCAGCTGGATAGGCTGATTGAAGTGGGTTTGTGGAAGCACCTTGGGCAGGAACGCCACATTTGGCCAGAGGGCAACACCTGATCGGAGTTCCACCTCAGGCATGTATCGCTCACAGAGAGGGCATGTAACTACCCAACTCGCTTCCCTGAGGTTATGGCAAGCAGAAATGCTGCCTTCATGGACAGCCACTTAAGCCCCACCTGGGCCAGGGGCTCGAAGGGAGGAGATGATAGGGCATCCAGCACCAGGGGCAGGTCCCAAGCCGGAGCCCTCGGGGTGCTAGGGGGACGCTGCCATAAAGCCCCTCTCAGGAAGAGGGACACCAACCTGTGGCACCCCACCATGGCGCCTTCGACTCAAACATGTCGGGCAGAAATAGCAGCCACATAAACCCTCAAAGTGGAGTGAGAATGTCCACTATCTAGAAGGGACTGCAGAAACTCCAAAATGGTGGCCACAGAGCAATACCCCGGATTATCGGCCTTACCTACACACCAGTGGGAGAACAGCTTCCATTTGCACTCGTACTGCGCTCGAGTGGATGGTGCTCTGGCATTCAGGATAGTTTCCCAGACAGATGCCGTAAAATCACTCAACTGTGGGTTGGGCCCCGCAGAGGCCAAACCCAGAGCTGAAGACGATGAGGGTCGGGATGCCAGACCTGACCCCTGAGCTGTGACAGAAGGTCCTTCCTGTCCGTGATAGTCCTCAAGCTCTGTGATTGGAGAGTGTGCTCCGAGGGTTACGCCGATTCTCGAACAGCACTTGAAATGGGATGGAACCACGGCAGACTGTCCTAACCTGGATTTGAACGGGTCTACCGCGTCCCCCCCTCCCCCACCCCGTCCCCAGAACTACACAAGCTGGCTATTCTGTTTCGCAACATGTTCTCTATCTATGGCACGTCTCTACTGGGAGTTGTAGTTTTAAAAGACGTTTTCGTATTTCCCATAATAAGAAGTTGCCAGTATTAAACTGTGTACATCCCTGGAGGTTTAGGGGACAGGAAACACTCACATTTAAAACATATAATTAATAAATGGGTGAAAATTGCTTGTGCCCATAATGGGCAACATTAATATACACACATGCCAGCTAAGGTCAAAAGAGCTTTATTTAACAGCTGGTCTTATGTTTGTGACCCCTGTTGTTAATTGATAACATTACATTACATTAATTGATAAGCCTGAAACATGCACTTGTCAAGGTTCAGAGGCAAATTTTGCAAATATGGCAGTAGCCATCGATCAGCTTAAGATAAGATATACTTTATTGATCCCAAGTTGGAACATTTGCGTTACATCAGCATGTGTAACAGTTGTAAATATGCAGTTGTGTTTATTTGTAAATCATTTAGTATAATCACACAAATTCTGTGTTTTATATTTAACAATTCTGTGTTCTTTATTTATTGATTGTTCAATACCTGACAAGGCCGGAGATGAAATATCTACATACAATAAGTTATATTTGATGAAAACATTTAAATATTAAGAGTAGCCTACATACAAAATAGGGGTCAATGATAGAAATATAGAATGGAAAATATCAAGAAGATACTGTAGTGATCTCTACAATAAAACAGTTTAGTGCAGGACGTCCAAAGATATTAACAGGAGGATGTGCAAAACAGACAAACTGATAAGGCTGAATTTTACTCAGGTGTAACTAAAGTCTGATTTAAGGGTTGTTTATATTTCACATCATTAATCAGAATCTGCAAAGTAACAAAAATAAATGTAGTAGAGTAAAAATACCAGGTTAACCTCTGAATTGTAGTGGAGTAGAACAAAGTAGTACATGCTGCTGTAACAAAAACATTTCCCAACTTGGGATCAATAAAGTATATCTTATCTTATCTTAAGATGTTCGATGGCTACTGCCATATTTGCAAAATTTGCCTCTGAACCTTGACAAGTGCATGTGTCCGGCTTATCAATGAACAACAGGAGGGGTAGACATAAAACCATCTGTTAAATAAAGCTCTTCTGACCTTAGGTGTCATGTGGGTATATTATTTCACCATTTATTAATTATATGTTTTACAATTGATAACTCTACTGTGTTTCGTATCCCCTAAACCTCCAGGGTGTACACGTGTAATACTGCCAACTTCTAATTGTGGGAAATACGAAAACGTCTTATAAAGAGACGTGCCATATATTGCGAAACACACAATAGCCAGCATGTGTAGTTCTGGGGGGGGGAGGGAAGCTGGAGCCGGGGGCTGGACCCGTCCAATTCCAGTTTTGGAAAGTCTGCTGCGGTTCCATTCCATTTCAAAGAGCTGTTTGACAGCGTAACCTTGTCGCACTGCCACTCCAACATCCAATCACAGGGCTTGATGACTAATCACGGGGTTTGTAAAGCAAGGCGGATGTTGTAGTCCCAAACGATAGCTGGGGATTCTGGGTAGTGTAGTGTCTTCGGAAACTGTAATGTCTAAACTCCTAAAAAACTATTTGTTTCTCTGACTCGAAGGTTAAAAACACAAAAGCATTGTACACCATTTAAACCAATCAATATTGTGTAATTAACAAGGATAAACTGATGTTTTTTAGTGGATGAGTAATGCAGATATCACTGTGTAATCATTTGACAGTGAGGGGAATATATCCGGTTTTATTATGAAAACTTCGAGACCGGAAATACTGTTTTCACCCACGCTAACTTTACATGGTAGCTGCCGCATATACACGTTATCCTGGCGAGACCTCAAATCATCTTCGTAATATCTATCAAACTATAGATCCTACACTTCCACTGGACGTGGATTCTAAAAGTACAATATACACTTCTCGCTAGAAATCTAATCAAAAAGCATTTTAATGGCCAAACTGTTCTACAATTTAGGATTTTCCAGAGAGGGTTATTTGTAAATAAACGGGAGCATGTTGTTTCTTACACGACCACTAGAGGTGCTACACTTTAAAACGTGGCTATGGGTCGTAATCTAAGGTGCTTAAACAATGACCTATTTGGTCGTTTTTTGTAGGAGGACAGGCTGATAATATCAGTTAAAATAAGTGCTTCAACATAGTTAACATTGCTGGAGGAGGTATGCACAAATATTGATAGATGTCTTGTAATGCACTATTGAGGAACCTGCGACCCAAGTTTTTCATGCAATGCAGAACTACACCATAGTTGTGTAGGCCTATTTGATATGTCAATAAACCTTAGAAAATCTTGAAAGGGATGTGCAAACTAGTCATTATATACAGTCTTTAATTAACTATTAGTAGAGAATAACGAGTAATGAATATACTTTATAGGGATCCTATTAATATCTAATAATAAAAATAATGAAATTCAATAACATGCTTTAACCACTAGGTGTCCCTTTATATCAGCTGTGCACCTTTATGGTGTAAATACAGCCTATCTACCAATTGGATCAAATATAAAAGTCAGCCGAATTAGTGTTGATACTGCAAGGAGACGTATTGTGTGAAAAGAAATGTAAGATGTTGTTTAATGGCTGATATATTTATGATCCACGTCACGTTTTCAGTTCCTCATGTTTGTCTAGAAGTCTTCTCATCAGGGCTCAATAAATACAGAACTACGGCAGATATGTAATATTTAATGCAGCCGAACCGTGTATTACAATGCCGTTATGTGATGACTTTCAAAGAGAAAAGCAAGCACACTCGGAATAAAGTTTTATTTTATTTTTTTTAAATGTTTTTGGTCTGTTTCCGGTATTTGTTAATGACGATGTGCTGTGAGATGTGAGACTGGAATTGCACAGGGGAAAATAACGTAGGCTATCTTTAGATGCGGATTTTGTTAAACTAATATGTTTGCTCTGTGGACCAACACTATACATTGACGGGGAAGGGGGTAGCAATAAAGATAACACCATTAAACAGTTACACAACATAACAGAAATAATATCGATAGCAGCGTCCCTAGCAACCACCTTGGTAACAATGAAGACGTTGCGATTTCCTGAAGTAATCTTCGTAATAACTAGCAAACTAAAGATCATGTACATCCACTGCACACATAATCTGAAATAAAAACTCATATTTCTCGCATCAAATTACATCAAAACGCATTTTAATGGCCAAACTAACTTTAAAATAGGCATTTTCCACCGAGAATAAAACAAAGTTCGACCATGTTTTCTTTTTCTGCAGGGAGAAATTTGAAGATCACGTGACATAGACGCCAGCCATTGGAATGAATGGTGAAAAAAAACGGGGTTTGTCAAACAGAGCACATGGTGTAGTCCAAACGATAGCTGGGGATTCTGGGTAGTGTAGTGTCTTCTGCCATCCTTTACTCCGAAAAAATATTTGTTTCTCCGAATCGAAGGGGGAAAAACACAAAAGCATTGCACACAATTTAAACCAATCAATGTTGTGTAATTAACAAGGATAATATAATAATAATAATATATCAATTTTATATAGCGCTTTTCTGAACCCAAAGACACTTTACATTTGGGAGGGAGGGTAGACAAACAAAACAAAAACAAAGACAGAACCAAAAAGAAACAAAACACAACAGAGAAGCAGTCAGGAGGAAGTTGATTGAGAGGGGGGGGGCTTATGGATAGAGAGTTGAAGAGGTGGGTTTTGAGGCGGGACTGGAACAGGGTGAGGGACTCAGACTTACGGAGGTCTTGGGGGAGGGAGTTCCAGAGCTTCGGGGCTGCCACAGAGAAGGCTCTGTCCCCGAAGCTCCGGAGTTTGGCCTTGGGGATTGAAAGCAAACCGGCTGAGGAGGATCTGAGGGACCGGGGTGGTTGGTAGAGGGTGAGGAGGTCAGTGAGGTAGGGGGGGGCCAGATGGTGCAGGGCTTTGTAAGTGAGGACCAGGAGTTTGTAGTGGATGCGGTGTGAAACGGGGAGCCAGTGGAGTTCTTTGAGGACCGGGGTGATATGATGCCATGATTTGGTGTGGGTGAGGAGTCTGGCGGCTGCGTTCTGGACACGCTGGAGTCTATTGAGGGAGGTGGAGCTGATGCCGTAGAGGAGGGAGTTGCAATAGTCAAGGCGGGAGGAGATGAAGGCGTGAATGAGTCGCTCAGCTGCAGGGCGGGTGAGAGAGGGACGGAGTTTGGCAATATTGCGGAGGTGAAAAAATGAGATTTTTACAACATGACGGATGTGGGGCTCGAGGGAGAGGGTGGGGTCAAATATCACGCCAAGGTTGCGTGCCTGGGTGGAGGGGGAAACAGGGGTGCCATCAATGGTGACTGTCAGGTTGGGGGTTTTGCTGAGGGTGGATTTGGATCCGATGAGGAGGAGTTCAGTTTTATTGCTGTTGAGTTTTAGGAAGTTGTGTTGCATCCAGGATTTTATTGCAGTCAGACAGGATTCGATGTGGGTGAGGGGGGGGGTTATTCGGGGATTTGGTGCTGAGGTAAATCTGGGTGTCGGCGGCATAGCAGTGAAAGTCCAGGTTGTATTGGTGGAGAATCTGACCAAGGGGGAGGATGTAGATGATGAAGAGGAGGGGGCCGAGTACTGAACCTTGGGGAACACCTTGGGTGACTGAAGCTGTGGCAGAGGAGTGGTTGTTGAGGGAGATGAAGTGGGATCTGTCGGAGACGTAGGACTGGAGCCACCTGAGTGCAGTACCTTCGATACCGATGTCATGGAGTCGGGTAAGCAGGATGGTGTGGCTCACGGTATCGAAGGCTGCACTCAGGTCGAGGAGGATAAGGATGTTGAGGGAACCGGTGTCAGCAGAGGTGAGGAGGTCATTGAGGACTTTGATGAGGGCCGTTTCTGTGCTGTGGTGGGGACGAAAACCAGACTGAAGGGGTTCAAAAAGCTGGTTGGTTTGGAGATGGCGGTGGAGTTGTTTGGAGATAATGCGTTCTATTGTTTTTGAGAGAAAGGGGAGGTTGGAGATGGGACGGTAGTTACTGAGGGAGGAGGGATCCAGACCGGGTTTCTTGAGGATGGGAGTGACAGCAGCAGTTTTGAAGGCAGAGGGAACGGTTCCTTGGGACAGGGAGGAGTTGAACAGGTTGACAAGGTAGGGGCAGAGGATGGGGAGACAGGACTTCAGTAGAGGGGTTTGAGGAGCTTGTTGACGGTGGAGAAGAGGGTCCTGGGGTTATGGGAGGGGTCGGTAAAGATGGTGGAGAGGTAAGCAGTTTTTGCGGCAGTGAGGGCGTCTCTGTAGGTAGTGAGATGGAGTTTGTAGGATTCATGGTGAACTGTGAGGGATGATTTCATGGTAAGGCGTTCAAGCTGGCGGCCGGTTTGCTTCAGTTTACGGAGTGCAGGGGTGAACCAGGGTGAGGAGGTTTTAAAAGTGACATTTTTCCTTTTGAGGGGGGCCAGGCTGTTGAGGGAGGCGAGTAGGGTGGAATTAAGGTGGTTGAGTTGTTCATCGGGGGTTGAGCTGAGCTTCGAGTCCAGGGGGAGAGTAGAGGATAGCAGGTCGGAGAGGTGCTGGGGATCGACAGAGCGTACATTACGGAAGGTGATGGTCCTGGGTGGGGGGGGGTGGCGGACGGGGGAGGCGATGGTGAACTGTATGAGTTTGTGGTCAGAGAGGGGAAAGGGGCAGGGGTGGAGGTCGAGTACTGGGAGGTTGGTGGAGCAGACAAGGTCAAGGATGTGTCCTTTATCATGGGTGGGGAAGGTGACATGTTGGGTAATTGTGAAATTGTCCAGAAGGGAGGAGAATTCAGAAGCGAGTTTGCAGGTGGGGGAGTCCATGTGGATGTTGAGGTCGCCGAGCAGTAACAGACGTGAGGAGAGGGATGAAGCAATGGTGAGGAGTTCAGTGAGATCAGAGAGGAAGGAGGGGTGTGGTTTGGGGGGGGCGGTAAATGAGGATAACTGTCAGTGAGGGAGGGGCTTTGAAGGCGAGGAATTCGAAGGATGGTACTGAGGGGAGGATGAGTTCTGTCGTCCGGATGTTGTGGTTGTAGATGACAGCGAGCCCACCACCACGGCGTGAGGGGCGGGGTTTAGTGATGTAATTAAAACCAGGGGGGGGATGTTTGGTTGAGGGAGAAGAAGTCATTGGGTTGTTGCCAGGTTTCAGTGAGCAGAAAGAAGTCAATGGATTTGTCCAGGATTATTTCGTGGAGGATGTGGGCTTTATTGTTAAGTGACCGGATATTGAGGAGGGCAACATTGGTCAAGTGGGGGGTTGGAGGGGTGGTGGCAGACTGGAGAGGTATGAGGTTGGCCAGGTTAGCAGCGCGGGGGTGGGCACGAGAGGGGGGGCAGTGGAGCAGAGGAGGGGGGCTTGATGGTGGGGAGAAATGGCTTGTTATATATGTTGGGAGGCGGAGGGGAGTGGGATCCGCTCCAGGAATTACATGCAGCTGGGAGTGTAGGTGAGCGGGGGAGAAAGGAGCAGTAGGAGTTGCGTTCTGATGACGCGTCAGGTGTGCGACAGTGCGTTGGGTAGAGCAGATGGATGCTATGGATTGTCCGTGTTGAAAGTAAACAAAACTGCGGCGGGTGCTTCGGTGAATGTAGCGGGGTCGACGAAGGAGTCCAAGATGTCTGATGACTGAGATGGAAGACGGGGTGGAGGAGTTGGTGAATGACAGAAGCTGTGAGATGGAGTATTTCAGCATGATGACAGGCGGGAATACTGAGAGCAGTGTGTTAGCAGCGATAGCGGCTAGCGGGCTAGGTGCACAGAGGTGGAGGATTGTTGTGGAGACGAGGAAGATCCACGACATGACAGGAGGATGTGAACAGCGGGACGGGACAGGTGTACCCCGGAGATGAAGACAGGAGGCAGAGAGAGTCCACGGTTGTTGCGGGGGACGGAGACAGACAGGTAGGCGATGTAGCAGATAGCAATAGCCACCCGGCACTTTGATGGCTGAGTGAGGGCAGCCAGCAACGGAGGCAGAAATTAAAAACAATGTGCAATGCAGGGCAGTAGTCCAATTCGAAGGTTTTTGCAAGAACGAATGTTAGCTGAGGGTGATAGAGGGTAACAGAGGCGGAGAAGCGGCGAACAGTCAACGCCAGCGTCCTCTCCGCTGTTTATATATATATAATATATATAATATGCTGTTTTTTAGTCGATGAGTAGTGCAGATATCACTGTAAAATCAATCGACAGTAAGAGGAATACTTACTTCCGGGTGTACAATTCTCCGTTATCCAATGGGAATGGACGCTCACATTGCCTATAAGGGCAGCCGACACAAACGAATGCCGTGCTTCCATGAGCGTCAAATCCCGCCGCAGATGGGAATACATTGCAATCAGTTGAAAGCTATTTGCGTCCCTCTATGACGCTGAAGGAGCCTATAGGAGCGTCACAACTGGACGCCACGGACACTGACCAAACGTCGCTCCTGGACGCTTAGGGAGTGAGAGTGTGTTGCCGTGAACGGTTTGTTGCGTGCCGCTCTAGCTTTTTGCCAGCAGATTTTTTGACAACTTTTCCTGCTTTTGCCTCACACTCATTTTTGTGTCTCTCCCAGGAGGAATCCAAGGCCTGCCACACTCCCAAGACCAGCCATGTCTCTCCACCCTGGAACAACTGTTTCTCACTGCCGCCATAACTAGGGTTGGGTACCGAGAACCGGTTCCGGTTCGGAACCGGTTCCAACATTTCGATTCCAACGGCATCATTTAGAAATGTGAATTTCGGTTCCGCTTTTCGATTCCTGAGGAAATGTTTCTCGCCGCTCTCCGTAGCCTACTGCATGACTGCAGCGGGGCGGGAAATGTAGCGTTGTATCTACATTTCCTACAGTGTAACCTGAGACCAGGGCCGGCCCGTCGCACTGACATTATAGATGTTCGCCTAGGGCGCCAGATCTGTGGAGGCGCTGCGCTGACAGCTCTGGGAGAAAAAAATAATGTTTTGACCGTTGGTGCTCATCCTAATTTTCGGCCTTGATGTAACAACATTCATAATTAAGTAAATGTAACACTCTTTTCATCCCGGTTACACTTTTCATTTGCCCTGTACGATGGGCGCTGCAAGTGATGAAAATGGGGGATGTTGGCTTATCTGGCAACCGCAGCTCACAGCCAAAGTGCGAGTGAGCTAGGGAGAAAGGGAGGGCGCTGTTATTATTAGCATCTGGTGCTAGCTGCTCTAACGGAAGAAGAAGATGTTTCTACAATGATGTGGAGGGAGAGTCCTCTCCAGTCAGACTGAGAGGCTGATAACTTCAGCTCAGTGAGGTAAAGGACTCTGAGTGTTTAGATAGTTCACTGTAGTCTAAGTTATCTCAGTAGGTCTCAAACGTTTTGTATGGAAGCCCATTTCCGCCACTTGAAAAAAATAAAATCCCCATGAAAAGTCATAATTATGAGATAAGAAAGTCGAAATTATGAGATAAAAAGTCATAATAATGAGATAAAAAGTCATAATTATGAGATAGAAAAGTCGAAATAATGAGATAAAAAGTCATAATTATGAGATAAAAAGTCATAATAATGAGATAAGAAAGTCGAAATAATGAGATAAAGTCATAATTATGAGATAAGAAAGTCGAAATAATGAGATAAAAAGTCATAATTATGAGATAAAAAGTCATAATAATGAGATAAGAAAGTCGAAATAATGAGATAAAAAGTCATAATTATGAGATAAGAAAGTCGAAATAATGAGATAAAAAGTCATAATTATGAGATAAGAAGTGCGCATGCGCTGCAGTGGCGCTGTCTTTAAAGGTCCCTTCATCACCTTGCTGCTCTCCACCATGCAAACAGCATCTAAATAAGGTAACTATTACAGGTGACTTTTGTAAATGTTAGATGTTACATATAGCCTATATTGCAGCTAAACTACAACAATGCAGTTCATAGCTTTGACATTACCTGTTATGAACTATAATATATATGCCTATAGTTTTGTGGTAACGTTCACGCCACTAATGACAATAGTGTAGGCATACTGCTGCTGTGAGTTGCTCTAACTCTAACCCGTGAACGTTACCACAAAACTATTGGCATATATAGTATATATATTATATTCATAACAGGTAATGTCAAAGCTATAAACTGCATTGTTGTAGTTTAGCTGCAATATAGGCTATATGTAACATCTAACATTTACAAAAGTCACCTGTAATAGTTACCTTATTTAGGACTAGATGCTGTTAGCATGGTGGAGAGCAGCAAGGTGATGAAGGGACCTTTAAAGACAGCGCCACTGCAGCGCATGCACACTTCTTATCTCATAATTATGACTTTTTATCTCATTATTATGACTTTTTATCTCATAATTATGACTTTTTATCTCATTATTTCGACTTTCTTATCTCATTATTATGACTTTTTATCTCATAATTATGACTTTTTATCTCATTATTTCGACTTTCTTATCTCATAATTATGACTTTTTATATCATTATTTCGACTTTTTTATCTCATAATTATGACTTTTTATCTCATTATTATGACTTTTTATCTCATAATTTCGACTTTCTTATCTCATAATTATGACTTTATCTCATTATTTCGACTTTTTTATCTCATAATTATGACTTTTCATGGGGATTTTATTTTTTTCAAGTGGCGGAAATGGGCTTCCATAGTTTTGATCACAATTTACGTAAACACATATTTCCAAGGCTCTCCTTTTTAATGATTGGGATAAAACAGGTTTGAAATCATTCCAATGTATACTATAGGACAGTAAACCAGAAATATCGTTTTAATGTGGAGAGATAAAAAAATATGCATTAATAAAATAGTAAAATAAGATATGAATGAACAACAAAAATAAAATGCGTTACATCTAGGCTATTTGTTATTTAATTATTAAAATGTAAACCGATCTTTTTCATATGGGTGTTTAGAGTTGTACCCCCTAGATCTAGTCTCTAGTAATTCTGCGTGTGCACCAGATTGAAACATTTTACTTCAAAATGTTTAAACATTTCTTCCCGGTATGCCTGAGAAGGCAGATATGCTTGTTTTTCTCAACAAGAGCTGTTTTTAAAAGTTGGACTGTTGCACTGTTGTAGCTTCAGTGGTTCTCAGGTTAAAGTTACATAGCAGTGAATATAAACAGACTGATTAATGTGAATATTACTTTAAACTAACCTGTGTAAAAGTTTCTCGAATAAATGTAATTTTTTTGGTGGAAGAAGCATGTATCATTTTTTTACCCTGCCCCTCAAAGAATCGGAATCGAGAACCGTTAAGAACCGGAATCGAAAAGTAGAATCGGAATCGGAATCGTGGAAATTCAAACGATACCCAACCCTAGCCATAACCAACCTCCACTCTTAGCTCCCCTTTTCTAATAAACAAATGTTACGCTCACCAGCTGATTATGGGTCCCCCCCAGAACATGTGACACAGAGAGTGACTTGTACTAGCTGCTGGTCGCAGCTTTAAAAATAAAAAGGACTTTTGATCAATCAGAACGATAAAGCACGTTATCCTGGCAACATAAAATCTAACTTGCAGCTGAAAACGTTTTAAGAATAGTAGGGCATAATGTTCTAACAATATTATAAAAACATCTAAAAAAGGTTGTTACCAAGCATTTTAAGAATGTTTTTGGAGAACGTTATCCTAGCTTTCAGAAGAACATTCTGGGAACCAAAATAAAACTTCCGTCTGAAAACGCTTTAAGAATAGTAGGGCATAATGTTTGAACAATGTTATCAAAAACATTTGAAGAAGGTCATCACCAAACATTTTAAGAATCTCTTTAGAGAATGTTATCCTACCTTTCAGAAGAACATTCTGGGAACCAAACTAAAACTTCCCGCTGAAAACATTCCTAGAACAATGAATGGTAACATTCTCAGAATGTTTTTAGAACCAAAAATGTCTAGCCGGGGTGTGTCTTCAGCATCATTTTCAGTCGTTGTATTCTCTCAATTATCATGCGTGGTTCCATTAATTTCATAGATGACATTACCACAAATGGGAATTGTCTGAAACCACATATGTTCTAGGCTGGGTATACAAGTTTTCAGATTTAGTGTTATGCTGTACAGTAGGTGCACTGTAGCCAACGTTGACTTGAGGGGTGTTGATTAAGACTTGTGTTGACTCATGCCTTTTATAACAACAGTAGCTTAATCAAGCAGCTGTGTTCATTGTCTAGGTGTGTGCAATTGGTATACATTTCCACGTGGCATTACAAACAAGTTATTATGATCATTTCATTTTCCAGCTTCTCCCAATGAACATGTATAACACAGGAAAGCCCTATATAACGCAAACCAAAGTTAGCCATGGAGTGCCACAGGGCTCAGTGCTCGGACCTATTTTGTTCAAATTATATATGCTTCCGTTAGGCAATATTATAAGGAATCATTCTGTAAATTTTTCATTGTTATGCGGATGATACTCAACTATATTTATCAATCAAGCCTGATGAAATTAATCATCTAAATAAAATTCAAGACTGCCTCAAGGACTTAAAAACGTGGATGACCTTAAACTTTTTGATGTTAAGTTATTGTACTTGGCCCGAAGAATCTACGAAACAAATTATCTAAAGATATACTAACTATGGATGTCATTAATTTGGCCTCCAGTGAGACTGTAAGGAATCTTGGTGTTATATTTGATCAGGATTTATCCTTTAACGCCCACATAAAATCAATTTCAAGGACCGCCTACTGCCATCTACATAACATTGCAAAAATCAGGCATATCTTGCCTCAAAACGATGCAGAGAAACTAGTCCATGCATTTGTTACTTCAAGGCTGGATTATTGTAACTCCTTATTATCAGGGTGTACCAAGAAGTCAGTCAAGTCGCTTCAGCTGATTCAAAATGCTGCAGCTCGTGTACTAACCAGTTAGGAAAAGGGACCACATTACTCCTGTTCTGGCTGCCTTACACTGGCTCCCTATAGAACACAGGATAGCATTTAAAATTATTCTTCTCGCCTACAAAGCCCTTAATGGGCAGACGCCATCTTACCTTAAATAACTCATTATACCCTACTGTCCTACTAGGGCATTGCGTTCCAAGAATGCAGGGTTGTTGGTTGTTCCTAGAGTCTCTAAAAGTACAATGGGAGCCAGAGCCTTTTCTTATCAAGCTCCACATTTGTAGAATCAGCTTCCAGTTTGTGTTCGGGCGGCAGACCCTATCCGTTTTTAAGAGTGCGCTTAAGACCTTCCTTTTTGATAAAGCTTAGTTAGGGCTGATTAGATTCAGCCCCTAGTTTTGCTGATATAGGCTTAGTTTGTCAGGGGACATCTTACTTCTTCCTTCTCTCTGTCTATACCTGTGTACTCTCATGTTCCGATTAACCCAGCTTCCCCAAATTTCTTTCTTTTTGGTGTCTATATACGCCGGGATCCGGAGACATGGATGATCCTGTTGCTGCGGTCCTGTGTCCTGCATCGCGAGCCCTGGATCTTGAGTCGTGGCTGTGGTCCTGGATCATAGGTCATGGATGGATTTCCTCGTGGATTCATCTTCCTATTATACACACATGCATTTCCAAACATTTGGATTACCTATGTTGCAAATGTATTATCTTTTCAATTTACACACAGCATCTATTGCATGTCTGTTCGTCCTGGGAGAGGAATCCCTCCTCTGTTGCTCTCCCTGAGGTTTCTCCCATTTTTCCCTTTAAACTGTGGGTTTTCTCCGGAGGTTTTTCCTTGTACGATGTGAGGGTCTAAGGACAGAGGGTGTCGTATTGTCATACTGATATTCTGTACAAACTGTGAAGTCCACTGAGACAAATGTAACATTTGTAATATTGGGCTATATAAATAAACATTGATTGATTGATTGATTGATTGATTGATATAACTGGTTATGATGTACCGTCTATAAGTGTTTGAGTTCTCAGCTTATCAGGCACACATTTGGTCTTATTATTAAAAGTCATGAATTTATTAATTTTTGTTACCCTGTAAAGTATGCCGCCAAGAATATTAATATGCCCAGACTCCTATTGGTAAAATTCACTTTGCATTCAAGACTCTTTTACAAGGAAGATGAAAATTACATATCCCATGAAGAAAAATGTGCGGTGGCTTTGGTTATATTTACATTGTAATTTTGTAAAGGAGTGCAGAGGAGCTATTTCATATATTAAAAGCATCATGTTCAAATCAGGGATCATAACCCTCCTGTTTTTGTTCGTTTCCCCCCCCCCCCCTTTACTTTGGTGTTTGCGGTCAAATTTGACTGGTCCTGTTTTAACTGCTATTACATTAACACAAAAAACATTAATCATCACCAAATGTCATTTAACACCCTTTCAAACTATACATATTGTATCAGACTACTGGTACACATGAAAAACTGCAGTAAATATACAAAGAATAGACATTGAACATGTATTGCGTGTGCCAGGTGTGATCCATGTGGGGGGATGGGCACATAATAGCGGGAAATGTATCAAATTGTTCTGTGTGTGTTTGTGCCAGGTGTGATTCACATGTGGGGATGGGCACATACGGGGGGAACACATCTACTAATTCCTTTTCTTTATGGCGGACCGGGAACACCATGGGTGTTACAAAGTTGACTACATCATCCAAAATTCAATGAAATAAAGTGGTGATCAGCTATTTTATGTTCAAATGTCTATCGTGAAGGATATCATAAAGCCTTAATGCAATCAAATATAAAACAAAAAAGTTATGATTGATGAAAGTAAATCGGTCAGATTTGCCCCAAACATAACAGGAGGGTTAAACACACGTTTTGAACCTGCCTGCATTTCATCCAGACCGTTATTTGTACATAAAAATAACATGACAACACTCATTAAAAGTCACTTTTTCGAATGTCTACAATTGGATACAAAATCCATTCCTTTCCTTTTGGTGTGCCTATTTCAGATGAGGAATCCAGTTGAAACAGTGTATTGAGTTTCTCTTCACAGCTGAGAACCACCTCATTAGCACACAAATGCATCTGGGTAACAGCTATCATTCTAAGGGCTAATCATTTCTGGGACAGAGTTAAAGTGCTCATAGCTATTTGACTATACTAAAGGCCAGCCTGATCACAACCCCACATTCCATCACTAAAGCTTAATGTTTAACCAAAGTATGTTGTTTGGGTAATTTCTTATTGAATATTCATTCACTTCAATAAGAAATTACACCATGGCTCTAAAACAGAGTGATTGTGTGTTCTTAGCATTACAAAAAAAAGTCTTACTGCTACATGAATAAGCCTGGTTGGTCTTCTACAAACACCCTGAATAAATCAATATTCCGTCTCAATCAATGAGGACCTTGATCACTGTGGAAGAGTCTTTTAGGCAGACTGCTCACATGAGTTCCTGACAGCTAGACAGAAAACAGAGTTGCCTCAAACTCCAGCCAACAAGCCAAATTACCTTCAGTATAATTCCCAGAATTCCTCCTACGGGAAGGTGCGGGCTGCCATGGACACAGTGAGTTACCTGGGCGTGTCGAGTGCACGCAGACTGGAGTTTCGACACTTCTCTCGCGCTAGCCAGGTTATTGTCACTCTACTTTTGATGGTGAAGTTTTAACAAGAACACGGAGGACTAACACAAAGAAAGCGATTCAAATGAGGATAATGGAGCAGCAGCTGATCCAAGAGCAAACGTAAGTTGCCTTTTTACTTCCTGATTATGTTAGTAGCCTATTATTAAGAAATATTGTAATGGTTTTTTGGATAGATAATGTTAGCTGCACTCAGAAAAAACACCAGGCCTTTTTTTATTTAGGATAACGTATGGCTTTGTTCCCATGCCAATTAAACTTCTAAAGTTCAGCCAACTGGACTGAATTTAACATACAATTAATAATAGTTGTTTATTTACCTCCTAAAGTGTTACTAATAACTCCATACAATTGTGACTATTGTGATAGATTTGGAGTAACAGCTGAAATATCATTTCAAAGTATACAATAATGCTTTTCATATGTTTTGCCAACCAAGCACAATGGTCATTTAGTTGATATACTTAGGAGAAGAAAATGCTTTATCCCTGGCATATTTCTGTTGTTTACAGCCATAGTGACTGCATGTGAGACTTCTAGTTAATCTGTCCCTATCCTATTATGTTTCTTTCACTGTAAATGCATCATCATAATTGACAACAATTTGGTCCCTGCAGCACATTGGCTGCAGAATAATTTCTATAGAGACAGTCACTCAGTAAGTAAAAATGTGTCCCTGTACATTTGTTATAGGCTCTAATCTCGCCTATATGTGTGACTCAGATCATGACTGCACCCCAAACCGACTGAGAGATCCTTGACCAAAGATGCAACCAGGAGGTCCCCCCGCTCCACCACCACCACCGCCGCCACCGCCGCCACCACCACCACCTCCTCCACCTCCAGCCTTTGGCCTCCCCCCATCACTACATGGCTTTGGCCTTAATGCCAAGGGAGCACACCGGCGCTCCAGGATGCGCAATTTTAACTGGGAAACCCTCCCCAAACACAGTGTGGAAGGAAAACACAACATCTGGACAGCAGATAAGACTGATGGGGAATATGAGCTGGACACTGAACACATGGAGGAGCTGTTCAGCCGCAAGCAGGACCAGCAACAAGTCAAGGCCCTGAACCGCCAGAGCCTGAGGGGCCTGCCAAATTCTGCCTCAGGAGGGGTAATGGTGAGTTCTCCAAACACAGAAAACAGGGGGTACATTTGGATGAATCAGTTGCCCCCAAGAGTTTAAAGCTATAGATTGAAATGTTTGCTATTTTTTGCTCAGTGTAATTCTGAGATATGGAGACAACTTGATTGACCGGGATTTATTTTTTGTTTTCTTTGCATGCAGTTTAGAGCTAAAACATAAAACCAGTACAGCTGCACACTCTCCATTTTATGTTGATGTCCTCTGCTAAGCTTCTTCTCCATGCGACAGGAATTGGAACATAGTGACATTTTTGACACTTCACTTTTTAAAATCTTCTCCTTTTAAGAGTACAAAAACAAAGTATTTATAGATTGAATTTCAAAAGAGTATTAAGTAATATAATGTGTTGTGTGTTTTGATGTGAAATCAGTCAATACAAGGGTGGAGTCTCACCATGCTTCATATCTGTTTGCTAAAGGAAGGAATAAATGTGTCACCCAACAGCTCTATTCTGTTTAGTAACCTCGTGCTCTGTGTTTGAGCTTCTGGAAATAATATGTATTGCCATTCAGTTAAAGTCTTAAACCAAAACATATCTATTTATAATCTCTATTTATGTTTTAGAACAAACATGGCTGTTTGTCTGACAAAGTAGATTAAAATATGTTACTAAACCTTGTCCCATTATCCAAGAGAGACACTGAGAATATCTATCACTGATGCAAAAATGGATATTTGCTCTGATTGTTCAATACAATCAACTCAAAGAATCCTTAACCTTTGGCATCAACTATCTGTTTAGAAAACTAAGGGTATCTGTGATAACAAAAAAAGACTCTGCTCAAGCCAATAGTGAAATATCTTAGCGACTGACAAGCTGATTTATCCAGGTTTGTGTCTGTATCTATTCCCAGGTTTCCATCCTCTGCTCCAAGAGAAGCATGAACATTGGAATTTTCCTGAAGCAATTAAAGCGGTGAGTCAGTGTTACTACTCATAAGGTGTGATGGGTTTTTGCACAATAAACTTTTCATGTCCCAATGTTCAACAACACAGGATGAGGCATAGAGAGTCTGCAACATACTCACAAACCTTATATTACATTCTGACATGTCCTGACAGGCCTGATCTAGACTGTTCTACAGCTCCAACAGGTTACCTCCCGGGTAATCCACAGATGAATTACTAGGAGGTATTATGAATGTATTGCCTATGGTTATTTGGCATACGCAACAAATCCAGCAGGAAGTGGAAACAATACCATAACACTTTTAATGATGCACTCAAACCTTTGTCAGCCAATGCAACATCAAGTCATCTAACGTTAGTACTACTGTCTACTAATATTGCGCCAAACATTTCCATATGCTTTTTATTTTTCTCTGTTACAAATATGTTTCTTGTAAAAGCATATTCCTTCATTCCTATGTCCTATGCAGCACATGTTTTTTTGAGGATTGACATCATGAGGTTTGCTATTCAGCAAAGCTATTTGAGCATGTAGGGGCTTGTTGAAGTCAGCTGAAAAACAGCAGCAAAGTGTGGTATAAACTTAGACACATGCACTTATCATAATAAGTCCTAACCATAAACAAACAATCATAATTTCTGAGTCTGAACCTTATGTGTCTTTCCATCTTACTCCACAGGACTGTAAAAGACATGATTGAAGAAATTAAATCAGGAAGTAGTCTCACTTTTGGCCCTGGAAAACTGAAGGAGCTCTGCAAGCTGCTGCCAGATGAAGGGGAGGTACTTGTGACAGCTGCTTTTACTTTTGTCATGTTTGTAATGCGTTTTGTTGATTTAACAACTTTGTAGCTGTTAGAAAACAAGCTGGTTTTAAGTTTTGTGCTTGCCTTGTTTTTGCAGAAGAAGCAGCTGGTCGCTTTTAAAGGTGATCCCTCTGCTCTCCCTGACGCAGATCTGCTAATGCTAATGCTAGTCAAGATTCCTAGGTGAGCTACCTGCATGTCATCCCATGTATTGCATGTTACATTTCAATAGTACTTCACTTATGATGGAAACCTTGTGTCTGTAGCTATGAAGAGCGTCTCAGCAGCTTGGTGCTCAAAGAGGAACTTTTCCCCCTCATGGATGAAATGAAAAACTTCATCAGTACTTTGACAGCAGCTGGAAATGGTATCATTGTCTTCCTGGATCTTTTATAAATAAGGCTGATATCAGATTTTAGACAGAAAGAGTTGTAATCCCATTTAGACATCATTATGTGTGTCTTCTTTTAGAGCTCTTGGAGTCGGAACACCTCCATTCCGTCATTCGCCTGGTGCTGAAGACTGGAAATTACATGAATGCTGTGAGTGTATAATAAAGTGCAGTCTTTCATGTCTTTTGTTTGTGTTTGTGCATCTATAATTGATTTGTTTATTCACAGGGTGGCTATGCAGGCAGTGCCATTGGGTTCCGAATGGCTTCTTTGTTGAAGTTAGCAGACACTAAAGCAAACAAACCAGGAATGAATCTTATGCATTATGTAGTGATAGTAAGTACCAAAGTACTTTAATTTGTTTGCAATGTAGAGTCAGTTTTACTAATCTGGTGATATTTTTGTTAAATTTGAATTCGATCCATGTTTGAATATTAAACACAGCAAGCCCAGAAGTCAGACGGGGACCTGCTTAATTTTGCAGACCAACTCACACACATTGAAGCTGCATCAAGGTAAACAATCTTACTAACAGACGTTCAGCATTTTCAACCCTTTTTTTATTTGCTGTATCATCAGAGTGTATATATATATATTTTGTATCTTAGACTGAATAAAGGTGAAATAGAAGCAGACTATGAAAAACAGGTAAAAAGAGTGCAAGATACCAAAACGGACACCCTGAAGCAAGAAGACCTAAAAGCTCAGATGGATGATTTTCTAAAGGTGAGGAAGCCTTGTTGAGGAATGTGGCCAGGTTTGTCGAAGTTCAGTGGTGATAGCATGTTCTAATGTTTTTATATTTATCATTTAGGGGGCTGAGGTCTGCTTAGCTGAAATGGAGACCGACCTTCAGGAACTACAGTCAGTGAGTGACTCTGTGGCGGACTACTTCTGTGAAAACCCAGAGAAGTTCAAACTGGAGGAGTGTTGCTCCATTTTCCACTCCTTTTGTGAGAAATTCACGCGGGCCATGCAGGTAAGCCTGTGTATTGGCATGTTTTCTTTAGCTGAATTATAAAAAAAAATCTGCTTGATTATTAACTTTGTGATTATCTGCAGGAAAATAAGGCTCGAGAGGGGGCAGAGGTGAAGCGGCGACACAGAGAAAGACTGCAGAATGCTGTCAAACGAAGGTCAACAGCTACCTGCTCCACTAGAGACAAAGAAATGGAAGGAATTCAATTGCAATCTGTCCTACAAAACTTTCTCACCAGTCGTGTCTCTCGGAGGAGACTCGGGAGACCCTCATCTGCTTATGGAAGCCCGACGAGCAGCAGTCCTAACGATGGGAGTCTATCTGAAATGAACCCTCAGGCAAACCTCCCCACTGAAATTCAAAAAAGAATAAGCTCTGTTAAAGCTACGGACATGGGCAGAAAAGAGTGGAGTTCAGCAGTTGAACTCTCAGAGAACCCTCCACAAAAGAAAACTCTAACCAATAGCGAGGACAACAAGGCAAAAGGCAACATTTCTAATGAACAAGAGGTGAACACTTTGAGTAAAGAGGACTCCAGAGGTCTCACACAGCCAGCCAGCAGGACCACCAGCGTTTCCTCCTCAGGCAGACTTTTCTCCACCACCACTGATGACAGTGAGGAAGACCTAAACGATAATAACGAAGAGGAGGCCCAAAGATTGCGGGACGCATCTAAAAAGGTTTTGCGCTTTCAGAAAAGCCGTAGCAGTGTGTCATCCGATTCTTTTGAAAATCTGAAATCTCCTGGTCCAAAAGTCACATTGACTCGTCAACGCACCTTTGATGAGGACACAGAGAGGTATCCTGGAGACCCCACCAATGAGGATTTAGTTAGACTTTTGCTAAATCCTCAGTCTTTCACAAAATGTGACCTTGGCCGACGCCATACTCTACCGTCGAAAGTTCCTCAAACTGAGGAAGAGGAAGATAAACTGTGTCCCAAGCCTCCAGTAAGATCTCCTCCTTCTGCTGCAAGAGAAAAAGGGACACTGCCAGCAGAAGGGTCTGAACAAAATCCTTCAAATCAAGTGTTTGACTTTTCCAACTTATCTCAGAGCTTTAAGAACTCTGGTTCTAAAGACCAGCATTCTCCGTCAGCAGAAAAGAGAAGCAAGCTAAATGTTTCTGTAGCCCATGTTCCAGATGCTGGACATGAAGAGCAAATCAAAGTAGACAAATCAATGGAGCCGTCAGGGAACCCCTTGCAGAGAAATAGTGAAACTCCCACTAACAGTGCATGGACAAAGACTGACAACTCTGGACTATTTTTTAGCTTTTTAAAACGCCTTGGAGATATGAGCAAACTGCAGACGAGCAAGGAAACTGTCCATAAGGGCAATGATTCTAGTGTATAGGCATTGAGATGTATCAAACGTAAGGTCAGGAAAACACAAGTAGCTTTAGTGTAACTTTAATTACCTCATCATGGTGATTGTGTTATATTTAATGTTAATGTTGTGAATCGATAATGAGGTTTTTAAAGAGACAGAGAGATGTTTCTATGAAAGTGGTTGGATCAGTGGGAGTAGAGGATGTTTTTGTTGAGGAAAGGCAATTGGCATGTTGTACCACTAGATGGCAGAAAGTGACAGTAACATGGGACATTGTTGCTAAGCAAATAAGGGTGTTGTTGATTTCCAGGCAATCTGTACATTGTAACAAAAGAATGATTGCCACACTGTAAACCATTTCCCTATTTTGTATCAATAATATGAACATTCGATTGACAGTAAGGTGTTGTCCTTATCAGTTGGATAAATGGGAGAATATTTAAAGTGTGTGTGTGTGTCCTTTGTCTGGATTACAATGTAAAACCTTGCAGTATGTATTGAGAAAGTTCGTGGACGTTTAGTGAGGGAGCATAAAGAAATGTGACTGTTTGTACAATCTTGGCTTGATTCTTATTTTGATACATTACTTCTTGTACTGCATGCTTGAATTCAATAGTGTTGTTCAGTTTTGCAATCATTCAATTATTTTATTTTTGCCTTTTTGTTTTCCTTCTCTGTTGCTGTCACATAATCACATCAAAAATGCAGTTGAGGATGCTTTCAGGGTCATACAGAATGTAAGCATTGTTTTGAGCTTAAATGGGTCAGTGTTACATAGGCAACCTGTATGTATGCAGAGCTGTACCATGGACTGTCAGTGGCAAAGTGAAGGGTGCTGATCTCAAATTAACTTGAGAACAGATTACTGTGGTTGAAGGGCCAACATCTGGTTGCTTATTATGAAGGAAGGGAATCTGCCTTGCTTCATTTACCACTGTGCACTGCTTGTGACAAAGCCAGGCTATGACCCCAATATCTGGAGCAGATACAGAGGGGTCGGTGAGGCCACAGCCTGGGTCAATACATCTAGGATTACAACATGTAAGTTCAACTGTGTCCAGCTGTCTGACTGAAGTGTACCAATGAGGTAATTACATCTCTTTGAACGTTTTTGTTATAATCTAAACAGCAACTGGAGTGATCTGAATGTGTTCTGTATTTATTTGCAATTTAATATATTTTATTTGACTGATATGGATAGCCATCAAGATTTCCGAGAATCATTGGTGTTGTCACTGAATCGTGACTTGTTACAGAGTTGTTTTGTAATTGTATCTCTAATCATTAAGAGTGTCAAATAAATATGTATGAATACCTGTTTTAGTGTATAAGAGAATCACTAAGCAATATACTTCCCACACATTTCACATTTATAGTCACAGCTCTACAATATCTGATATGTGAATTGATAAGTCTGACAAGTTAATGGGCAGTCACTTATGTCTTTCCATTACAACCTCATATGATGGGCTGGATTTGTGTACTCAGTACAAGAATATAAAGCATTTTCCCACTCAACAATTAATTAGCCATGTAACACCTTGCCGTGTAGGGCCTGATCAAATATTATGGAGCAACCATTACTTTATTTATTTTTTGATTATTTGTGTTCTTACATAATTGTTTTGATCCACCCACTGACATGCTGTCTATGATTTGATTGTATTATATAATCTATGTATCTGGTTAGTGAAGGAACTGGCAGTTATACATATTTCCAGTCAGCCATAAAGATTTTATTTTTTAAAAGGAGTGCCTATTGAATAAAAACAATAACAATGTATTGCATAATAATATTCTAATTATTTATCTTATTATAAACAGATGTGTGAATAACATTAAATGTTGCCGTCTTCAGTATGTTACAAACCATGCTATTAGTTATTTTGACGGTATGAGTGTTGGCAGTGAGGTTTCTACGGTGTGGTTTGTGTGACCTGCTCACTGCTGCTGCTGCCAGACTGCAACAGCCATCTTGACTACATGGAAGCAGTTTCCATGGCAACTCCACATTGCAGAATAAAATCCAGAGATGACTGTGTTTGTCTCTCACACCAAGCCCCACCCCCAACAAACTCCCCACCGCCTGCACCACAACAGCAGTCTCACACAGTGCACCCACATTTCAACACATTGCCATATTTGTTCAATTATCCACTTCTCTCTATAGTCCTTCTCATTAATTTTCACTTAGAGCATATTGACCCCTCCCCCACTGCCCTACAAATAAACCTTTAGAGTGAAACATCCATTGCGTTGTTCTCTAAAAAACACTTTAGGTTACAATCTCAATTTCTCCTGTACACCCAGTCCATATTATCACATGTGTCTATGGACTCATCAGGGGCCCTGATCCCCCCCCCCCCCCCACCACCACCTCCTGATACCACCAGAATAACTGTCATCCACAGCCGAACAAACAGGACTCCCACTGCCTTGAATTTAGCAATTGACCTATTATGGGTAAAACAAAACTATGCCTCCTAAGGCAAGATCCTAGAAATTATAAGATAAATACTGTAAAACTGTTAATGACCAAAAGCCAGTTTCAGGATTGTTGCCTGATTATTTAATTGAACAATATATTCCTTGTGTCTTTGTACTCTAACACCTCTTTGCACCTTATGAATTTATAGCTTAAAGGAAATAAACCGCATCCTTTGTCCTTTTATGGGAACTGGGCGGTACCTAAAGAGGCCACACCCCTTTGCACCAGACAGACTGAATCCCTCAGTCAGTTCCCGGGATTTCATTCCTTTTTGCATATTCCCTACCCCCCCCGTATGCTATTGGGTTCTTGGACTCCTCCCATCAGCCATCCGACCAATGCTGCATGTCAGCCCCTCCCCTGATCTCCTCCTTTCCCTTATCATCTTCCTTACTGTCCCCTTCTTCTCCCAGACAGACCCTGCCCTTTCCTTTCGGTCGCCCGGTCTGTGGATTTTGTTGTAGGTTCTGGGACTGCTGACAATGGGAAGCCTTCTCCACGGCCTGCAATGCTGACACCCCTCTCCCTCCTGCTGCGTATCATTGTGAGTACAATCTAGCTTATTTTTTATCATATCGCATTTATGCTTTCTCATCTTGTTTGTGCCGTGAGTCCTAAATAATACAAAGACTGGGATGAGATCAGATACATAATTGATTACTGCATCTCATCCTGCTTCACATATCAAATGTTGTGATAGGATATTTGCTACACTCATCTGTCATCCAAAAGGAAAATCGTTGTGTTTGAGCCTCGTTTTGAGCAACTGTTGCACTAAAACACTCCTCTGCTGTGATTCTTTATGCTTCCTCCACCAGCCCACACACACTTCTCCATTTTAGCTCCCAGGCAGCCCGGCTAGGAGCAGGTGGGCATCTGTGCTGCAGTCTGGGCTGGGCTCTCACACATATGCTCTTTTGTTTGGAGGATTAGTGAGCTGTGGTTGGTTTTCTGATCTGAATATATATATATGGGCTGTGTCGCTTGGGCAGCTAATGTGAGCCACATGTGTCAGCAGCGTATTGTTTGCTCATGTCATTTTGTGAGTCCTTGGACTGCAGCAACAGCCGATGCATCATTTTCACACCTCTGGCCAGGACTGATCAGATGCTCCAGTGGTTTCTTATTGATTGGTCTTTTCTTCTGGGATATCTTTGTTTGTAAATCGATCTTCAAAAGTCGAATGCCAGATGAATGCCGCTGCTGACTGTTGGTTTCCTGCACTGGGTCACAGGGAGGCTGCACACGGCCTTGGATGCTGTGCCTCATGGAAGATGCTTAGCAGGGTTACTTCAGGGTTTCACACAGTTTGTATACATAGGCTTGGAGTCTTGGAGATTATGGACAGATTTGTTTAGGTAAACAGGTCTTGCAGCATGTGTTACACACAAAGGTGCTATGTTGAACGCAGCAGAATACTTTGAATTGTTTCATGACATCTTCCTACAACACTATTGTGCCATTGTAGGTGGCAAGGAAGATAGTTTAAATCTTGGCTAAGATGGAACTATATGCAGCTTTGTACATAGGCATGTGGTTGTAATGAAGATGTTGCTGAGCCCTACTTGTTGTCAACACAAGTTTGGAGTGCACCCAGGCAAAAGAGAAGGCAGCTTGAATTGTTAATCTCCAGTTAAATAAATGTATTGCCTGAACTGGTTTTTTTTTTTTCTTCCCCTGTGCGCTGATTTAATTTATTAGGGTTATCCTTTACATTTCTGTCTGTTTCTTAAAATAAAGATGGGTAAAGGTCAGACAATTGCTGTTCACAAAAGCATCCTATAGTACATTTGGTAATTTTTACATCTATTTATTTGTTTAATTACTTCCTGGCCCATTTTCAGACTAGGAACTACATATTTATATTGACTAACCGGTTGTATTCTGCTCATTATACTGTATGTAGTGTAGGTCTCACTAAAGATTGATCAAAGCCAATTGTTAGACTGTAACTGTCCTTCACTTTTAAAATGGATTTTCCAGAACCACATTTTTAGACTTCACTATTTCACAAGTCAGCACTTTGACTGGTTGGGGGCATATTTTTAAGGTGTGTACATATATCACAAGTATAACATAACCTCATAAAAAACGTTATCGCATCAAAGATGTTATGACATTCATAATGAATATTAGATGGGAGTACATTTACAGTCCAAGCCATCCATCAGTCGCTTTTAGGATTAAAGCTTCACCATCATTGCACAAGGATGTACAGGGTTGATACTTACCATCCTTATTTTTGAATGAACAATGGAGACAAAACATCTTAAAACCCACATGATGCAGTGCTTCCGGCCAAGGTGTAACCTGTCAAACATGTGACTGACAACCCTTTATTAATTATAGCTTGACTACTGAGTTATATGAAGTAAACAAAACGCAACACAAATCTCTGCTGTTGCTCAGACCATTCAGCACTGTTGCAGTATGTTTATTGAAAACACCCATTTGTGTTGCTCAACCAGTTCATCTTTCATAATGAACATCCATTTGTCATTGGCAATTATTTTTAGAACACAATGACTTCTGGGAATCAAATCATAGAGCAAACCAATGGCAGTGTATTCAGACAGGATAACATGTCAAATACTGTACGTCCTGTCTCTACCTCGCTAGTCCGTACTGCAGGTGGATAAGGGTCGGATGCAGGGGCTTGTGCACTGATGGACCTTTTTACAAACACCTGCAGTGTAAGTTGTGCAGACTCCCTGCCTGCATGCTGCAATGCCTTCTGCAACTCTTTGTAAAAGTGGGAGGGACACAAATGTCTCCTGACTCCCTTTTTGTGTCACTGTTGATTAAAAGCGCTGCTAAATAATGTGCTTGACATGATGTGGTCACTTTCTCTCATTAGGTGTCAGATCACATCAATCTAATTTCTGCAGACAAAGGTATATAATAGACCTCTTCAATGCTAGTCTTTTGAAGTAAAGTAACCAATTGCGCAATTGGCATAGTTTCGTTATTATTTACTTGTTGTAATGCACGCACTTGGTCAGCAATGTTTGGCCAGACATTTGTCATATTTTAAGATATATCCAATTGAAATACAAACCCTGGGCCCAGTTGTGGATTAGATGAGCTCCATCAATAGAACATTAACATGAAACAGCAGTTGCCCAAGTAGTTGTGTCTTATACATTAAGTCCACAGACATTTCCTTTCATCATGTGATCCCAACATCCACTCTGACAGTAAGGGGGGCTTGTTAGTTTGAGTAGCAGGTTCTTTGTGTAGAATAATGATTGATGAGTCATCATAGAGCCAGGCACCTTCACTGGCCCCAAAGCAGCCACTTAACACCCACAACACAGAAAGGTAATTTCAGAAATGGTATTCTACAGAGATGTTGTTCTCCGGTGTGTCTCTGCCTTGTTGCTCTAAAAGGCAAAAGGGTTATTTGGATAGAAATGGGAAAATGAGTCACGCTTGACTGAATTAGATTTGATCATGATTCATTTTCATCTGTTTATTACTTTGCTGCCTATGGGAAACATCAAAAGAAGCCACATTTGTAATGCTTTTTAGAGACGCAGTTAATGAATAGTAAATATTTCCCTCTTCTTCTCTCAGTGAAAACTATTTATTCGTTAGTATCTACATAGTTTTAAAAAATGTCACCAAATCAATTCTAATCGGGAGTTTATTCAAAATGAGATCTCTGCTCATGCCGTGTATAGGCAGGAACAATTACTGTATGATGACCCATGCGCAGCGACACAACAGATGTGGATGGAAACATAAACTTAAGTCTATATTTAAACCAAATCTTGACAGCACATCGTCCAGGGCCAACACTTCCTACTTCAGGTCACTAGACTTCAGCCCCTGTTTACCGGGACAGCACACAGCTGACTGCTGAAAGACATGGTTGGAAAAGTCTTTAGTCTGAAGCTCTCTCTGCTGTGACACATGGCACATATCACAGCATTACTAAAACGATTTCCAAACAATGGTGCAGATAATCTAACACTGGTTCATACAAAATTGTAAACTGAAACATGAATTTAAACACTGAACGCTGTCTGAAGAAAAGGTGCTCACGTCTTACTCAAACATGGGAAGGGGAAGGGAAGGGGAAACTACTTTGTATAGCACTTGAAGTGCAAACATCCTGAGTAGTCACAGTTTCGTTCCTCAGGTTTCAGTGGGATCCTATCACAATTATATGACTGGAGTAGACATGCAATGGACAGGGTAAAAAGAGTTATTGGAAAGACATCAGATTATTTTGTTTAACTTTGCATGCATTTTCTGTATTCTGATATGTAGAGATACCAGACAATCAAACTCAGTACACTATTTTGTTCTATTAGCCACCTCTTCAAGATCTATGCCAATGAGATATCTATCACCACCCCAGTACAACTTAGTGAATGGAATAATTTTTGATTTGTAGTGGTCAAAGCACAGAACAAAATCAATATGGCATCTTATGTATTGAACCATGTCCAAGTAAAAAAATAATACAAAGTGATTTGTTCCAAAGCGTTTCCACCTTGAACTATTCTCTACCAAAATGTTTGAAAACAAATAGTGAATATTATCCTGTGGATTATTTATTCCCATGAACTGTCCTCTAAATGAAAATACATGATAAATTATTCATAGATTCTTTTCTGCATCACACTGTGGGAGTGGCCTGATTTGACAAAGGGTACATCTTTTCTCCAGATTCTTATATAATAGGTCTCATAAATAATTAAAAGAAAAACTATTGGTGAAAGAATTATTACATCATTGTCTGACGATTTGGGTTGAGTCTGGTTAGGAATTACTCATTCCGTCCAATGGTCACAAGGCAAAAACATTTCTCTTTATTTTAATTTGAATAATTAGCAGAGACATTGGCATCTCTTTATCTCTCAATCTTCAATACACACAACTACAAAGTTAAGCAGCATTTTATGGGATAGATAAAGAGCAAGGCATGGCAACCTTCCCTCAAGCTGACTATGCTAAGAGAAATGTTTTCTCTGATTGTAAACTCATGCTGCCCCAAATCCAATGAAACCGTTCATACTAGATGTGCCTGCCTTCAGGTGGAAGCCGTTCAGCACTTCACCTGGTGGAATCATTTCTTATAGTCTCGTCTATAGACACACATTGCCAGTCCCTGCTTCATTAACAGCAGTGGGTAGTGTATTAGTTTGTGTAAGGTGTTTGCTTAAAGCCTTCAGATTGTAATTAACTTGCCCAGAGTCCGTGAGACACAGTGATCCAGATGGCAGACGGGACCTGACCCTACAGGAGGACATTAAGCCAATTACCTGTAATGCAGGGTGAGAGTGGCGAGCTTTGCAGTCAAACAGCTGATTGTAAGAACAACATTGATATTTGGTGGATGTTTTCACAGGCGTCATGTTCCAGTGTGACGGATACAGTACAGAGGAAAAACACAGTTGGAAGACTGACCTCATCTGTATGAAGTGCTGATCATGCAGTTCCTGTGACAGAGCTTTGAAGAGGATGCAGTCACATGATTGCTTCAAACATGCCATACTGCAGATTTAGGTCTCTGGTCTACTGGCAGTGTTACTGTATGTCTTATCAGAGCTATTTTTAATCTAGCTGTCTACTGCTGTTTTATATTTAACAGTTTAAGGAAGATTTGACTGTACTATACATAACTATGATATGCTAGGCTACACTATTTAATAGAACATATGTATGACATGTGTTAAGTTCTATATCCAAACAATCTGCAATCAGAAATTATTTGAAGTATGTTCTTTTGTCTCTTTCTGTTTATAATTCAATACATGTTTGCTCCTATGATCCAGCTCTCCTTTAAGCACAAGCTAGACCCTGAGCTACTGTAAGGGAGAGACTGTTTTAAAGAAAGGTCCCTTTTCAGCCAAGAGGGGCTGCTGGAAGGCAGGGAGGAAGCGAGAGGGAGGGCTGTTGCAATGCTAAAGGCTAAAGGCTAGCCAGCCGAAAAGGGAGGAGCCTGAGGGCTTTGGTTCCTCAAACTTCCTCCTGATGTCACCGTTCAGCTGCTGCAATTCAGAGTCCATGTGAAGGAAAGGCAGTGCAGGGAGGGGAGGGCTCTTAAAGGGGAGACAAGAGGAGGCAGAGCGGGTCGGGGATGGGCTGGCTGTTTGGAGACTGAAAGGGCTCAACGGAGCTCCTTAGTCTACAGGCCATGTCGTCACTTGGCAAGAGCAACAATGCCTTAAACAATCCCCAGCTGAAAGACGTCTGTGGCTGAAATCAGGCCCTCTGATGCTATGAGTGCATCTGTGTGGTTCGGAGAGTAGAGAAAAAGAGAGGACAATAGAGAGAGGGAACATAGATGAAGGGAGGGGAAGAGGGGTGAGCTGTGAGCAGATCCGGAATGCCATTGTTGGAGCCCACCGCTCTGAGTTGCAGCGAGGGAACAGCTGCCTCTGAGGCCCGCTCATGTGAGGCAGGCAGCCCACTCATGTGAGGCAGGCAGCCCAGTTCACTGTGGATTTTAGCCCCTTCTCCGACAGGTGGGGCCTGAACCTAGCGAGGTAAGAGTCAAGGGAAGGAACTAGTAGGAATTTGGGGAGTGGCGTTTCAAAGCTTCCTCTTCTTACACTCAAAGAAAAGGGCCCTAGCTATTTTTGTTAGAGGTGTCAAAAGGCAGAGTGGGAAGCTTTAGCTAGCTGATGTGCAGGCCTGACAGTTACCCTGATCCCAGGTCAGATTTAGAGAGAAGCTACTGTATGTAGATAAAACCTAAAGGAGAAATTACAAACCCTGGAAAGATGAGGTGAGGTGAGGTGTGTACATAGAGCTGGTTAATGAGTTTATATTGCCTCCTAAGAAAAGGTGTGGGTGTCATGACTTATGGATCATGGCTACCAACTGGGGTATTCACGCCAAATGAATCGTGAGTCTTTCTCAGCTGAGTGGATATGTTTTTATCATGCATCTTTTAGATGTTTGGTGTTTTGGATGGTATTACATACGGTGTCCTTATTCTTGTGAACACATGTTCGTTTGCTTGAATCCTTTATCAGATACATAAATCAAACAAATTAAATAATCTATATAATTAATATAGCTCAAGTTGTGGATTGGATTCCTGTCTTGCTGACATTGATTATTTATTATTGATTAGTGCTACAAAGTCATGCATATGATCTATTTGTGGTCAATATTAAGCTTTCTGAATGTTAACCCCATTCCCTTTTTTAAATACCTCCTATTTTTTTAGATTCTTTGTTTATAAAGTAGTGTATTAAAGATTTTCCTTTCGAAATAAGTCTGATTGACACAGTTTTTGCCTCAGTTTTTACAGTAATTTAGCATAGCAGAGCTCCTCATGTCACAGATGATGCACAGACTTCCTTACATTTGTATTTAGGTACCCCTCTTTTAAAACCCATCCATTTGTAATTTAATCTAGTAGTAGAAGAAGTGGATCGCCTCTGATTGCACTCTCAAGGTGGTTGGAGGATGTTGCATGGCAGACATGACAACAAGAGCGGCATCCGAAAGTAGGTGAAATTGACAAAGGGCGAGTGGATACCGATACGCTCTCTCTACACTGTTGTGTCTCAGTTTCCTGTTAAAAAGATGTCGTAGAAGACACAAGATCTCTGAGGGGAACACATTGTAACAGCGAGCTTAATATATACCAATTTTGTAAAGAGGAATTGATCAAAAGTAGTTGTACTGTTACAATAACCACAATTTAAAATCTTTACCAGACCAATGCATGACATATTATGGATTACATTAGATGAATACAGGATGATGCTATTTTGTAAAGAAGACGTATCAATCACATGACTGTTATTGATGTTAATGTAATCCTTTGTGTTTATGTACGATATGACAGATGTACAACATGTCATTGGCACACTGAGATAATCTGAGCTTGACCCAGTGATACAATTCATGTCACGGCAACAACCACCTGAGAGCGAGCAGGCATACACTCATAACCCAGAATTTAACAAATGTTAAAAACAATAAAACAGAAGACGCAGTGTATGGTAAAAATAATGGCAGGAATTATACTAGATACATTTCAGCCTTCATCATATTTATAAATACACACATACTACACTTTTAAGACCACTGCAAACGCAGACATGTTGGCTCCTAGACTGCATAGTTGTTCTGCCCCGTGGTGTTTCATCACATAAATGGTTTCCTCCACTGCATTAGCTTGTAAGGGTTTGCATTTATACAGTCACACAACCTCTGGCTATGCGGGTGTTTGTGAAAAAAGAAGCTCATCCTACTGACACAGTTTAATAAGTGAGGGAAAGCATACAATCCTAGCAGATGCAGTGCAGGATTTAGATGAGGTTTTTTATTAACAGCATTATGACTCATCCCTTCCTCTGCTCCCGCTGAGGGTAGCAAACACGCCCTCCTCACCCTGTTTGAGCATTTCTTGACCTTTCTCCCGTTTCTCTCCCTGTGTGCGCAGGTTAAGTGGTCCCTGATCACCCTTTGAATGTCTGTAACCATGGCCAAGCGTGAGACCGGCAGCACCAGCCCTGTGGTCCGGCAGATAGACAAGCAGTTCCTGGTCTGCAGCATCTGTTTGGACCATTATCACAACCCAAAGGTCCTGCCCTGCCTGCACACCTTCTGCGAGAAGTAAGCTTTAAACCAGTCAATCAAACTTTATTGGTACAACACATTTCATACAAAACAGCTCAAAGCGCTTTACAGGTGACTGACAAAGTAATACTGTAATATGAATATGACATTAGAAAGATACACAGTAAAACAATTGGTAACTAATAAAAAGCTACATTTAAATTTCAGACAGATTTAAACTTTTTTTAGGACAAGATGAACTACGACGGATTTTTTCAATGTGCGAAACTCTGAAAATGATTACATAAAAACGAGTGCATCGTATTATTTTTGCCTGCAGTAAGTTATACAACGGTAATGCATTAAAAGGAAGATTTAAGACATTGTATGTATAATGGATAACATGTATAATGGCCCAAAATCACACCACTTTTGCCAGCTTTTCTCTCCATGGCTTCTGCTTGATGTAAGACACTAACCACTCTGAGCTGGCAGACAGTATTTTTGGCAAGAAGCAGTTATTTCCACACATGGGACCGATAGTACAGTTATTAAAATCTTCATCTTCCCCTGCGTAGATGTCTACAGAACTACATCCCTCCCCAGTCTTTGACGCTGTCCTGTCCAGTGTGCAGACAGACCTCTATCTTGCCAGAGAAGGGTGTGGCAGCCCTGCAGAACAACTTCTTCATCACAAACCTAATGGAAGTGTTACAACGAGACCCAGAGTGCAGCCGACCTGAGGCCTGTAATGTCCTTGAGTCGGCCAGTGCAGCTACAGCCTGTCAGCCCCTCTCCTGCCCCAACCACGAGGGCAAGGTAAGCTAAAGCAAAAGGGCCAACAGTATTCAACAATCAGTCAGATCTATTAATATAACAAATGTCTTATGTAAGAAAATATGTTCATGAAAATATGATGATTGGTGTTTCATGCTCCACTGCACCATCTGCAGGTGATGGAGTTTTACTGCGAGTCATGTGAAACAGCCATGTGTCTGGAGTGCACAGAAGGGGAACATCGGGAACATGTGACCGTTCCTCTGAGGGATGTGCTGGAACAGCATAAGTCAGCGCTAAAGAATCAGCTGGACGCTGTGCGCAACAGGTACGATTTTCATTCCAATGAGTTATGTGATTGCGTTTGGTAGATCTTGGTAGTGATGGAAAATGTGAAGCATGCTAATTTGAAATGTTATCTTTTTTTCTGGCAGACTACCTCAGCTGACGGCTGCCATTGACCTTGTAAGTGTGATCTCCAAGCAGCTTACTGAGCGGAAAAACGAGGCAGCGACTGAAATCAGTAACACTTTTGACGAGCTGGAGAAGGCCTTACACCAACGCAAGACTGCCCTCATTACAGAGGTGGAAAACATCTGCAGCACCAAGCTGAAGGTCTGCGGTCTTTCTGATGATTCTTTTTTTTGTAAACATCACATTTTAGTACAATCACAACTGACTATCTCCCCGTGTCTCTTTGGACACTTTCAGGTGCTTCAAGCCCAGCTGACGTCTTTGCTTCAGGGCAAAGAGAACATCCAGAGCAGCTGCAACTTCACAGAGCAGGCCCTGAGCCATGGCAGCGCCACGGAGGTCCTGCTGGTCCAGAAGCAGATGGGTGAGCGGGTCAGTGCCCTGGCGAGACACACCTTTCCTGAGCATCCTCACGAGAATGGACATCTGGAGTGCCAGGTAGAGACGGATGGACTGAAGCGCTCCATTCAGAACCTGGGAGTCCTGATCACCACGGGGACTGTAGGCCACACGAGTGTCGCCACCGGGGAAGGCCTGCGACATGCACTGGTCGGCCAGCACACTTCTGTCACAGTCACCACTAAAGACAAGGATGCAGAACTAGTGAAGACTGGTAATGCCGCTCTGAGGGCGGAGATCATCTCTGCAGATGGAGCGTGCACTGAAGCGGAGGTTACGGACAACAAGAACGGCACCTACGAAGTTGGATACACCATCCGCTCAGAGGGAGAGTTCACCTTCTCTTTGCTGCTGTACGAACAGCCTGTGAGGGGTAGTCCGTACCGCCTGCGTGCCGTCAAGCCGTCCGATGTCCTGCAGTCACCAGACGATGTGAAGAGAAGAGTGAAGTCCCCGAGCGGGGGAGGGGGTCATGTTCGGCAGAAGGCTGTGCGCAGACCCTCCAGCATGTACAGCACCACCAAGAAAAAGGAAAACCCAATAGAGGATGAGCTGATCTACAGAGTGGGTGGGTGATGAAACTGGCTGGATGTTAATTATGGGTACTGTCGACTTAACTGTGGGATGTTTTCCTCTAGAGCACACCGAGTTATATATCTTGATGATTGATGTACCTGATGATGCAGTATTTACTTTAAGACCTCTTTTGTAGCAACATAATTGTTCCTTTGTCTTGCACACCAAACAAAAACGAAAAATATTTCTACGAAGTATTGTTAGCAAATTACAGCAGAATTTAAGCCTGGTGTATTTTTGATATGACAGGAACAAGAGGGCGAGATAAAGGAGAATTTACCAACCTACAAGGCATCTCTACCGCCAGCAATGGACGGATTGTGGTGGCAGACAGCAACAACCAGTGTATACAGGTCAGTGTCGAAATACAAATGGAATTCATCTTTTTTTTTCATATCGTTGCATCGATTAACTTAGTCTTGTGTCTTCTGTCGGAGAAAAATAATTTATTTTATTTTTATACCTTTTACCTCACTGTGTCTCTTAAACCCGTTAAAATGTTATATATTTTTGCATATACCTGTAAAGTTCTTAACATCTAATCTGAGGGGAATTTCTTGTTCATTTTTAACTTGTGATGTATGCCATTTTGTAAAGCACTTTGAGCAGCATGTGTTGTATGAAAAGTGCTATGTAAATAAAGCTTTATTATTAAATTGTTCAGGCTTTGGAGTGATAGAAAATTCTCTTTGTCTAGGTATTCTCAAATGATGGCCTGTTCAAGATGAGGTTTGGGGTCAGAGGTCGTTCACCGGGGCAGCTGCAGCGCCCCACAGGGGTCACAGTGGACGTGAACGGTGACATAATTGTGGCTGATTACGACAACCGATGGATTAGCATCTTCTCCTCAGATGGAAAGTTCAAGGTAAATGGTCTCAGCCAAGAAGAACGACACACACCTCACACACACTTCACACCTGTTTCTCTGGATGACTCAAGTTTCCCTGTGGCTCTCGCAGAGCAAAATCGGGGCTGGGAGATTGATGGGACCGAAGGGCGTGGCTGTGGATAAGAACGGACATATCATCACGGTTGATAATAAGGCCTGCTGTGTCTTCATATTTCAATCAAATGGGAAGCTGGTGACAAAGTTCGGAGCCAGAGGAACATCAGACCGACACTTTGCAGGTACTGTCTAGATGTATTAAAAAAATGGTATTATCATTGAATCGATCTTCTTGCAGGAAGAAAATATGTACACCAAATGGGCCAGAATTACAGATTTCCTTCATGCTTTATACTCTAAAGCAGGGGTGTCAAACTCAATTTCATCGCGGGCCTCATTAGAAATATGGTTGCACTCAAAGGGCCGGTGGTAACTTTAAGACTAGATAAATATACATAGATAAATATACAATAATGTATTATTTTACACTATTGCCTCTTCATTGAATTATTATCAGATAGGGTAATAACTTCATAATTAACTACGTCTGAAAGCAGAAGTCTAGGGAAAATAATTGCAAGTCTTTTCATTGCGCATGTCACAAAATGAGATGCATTGTGGGACATGTAGTTTATGGACAACGTTCTCCTGTAAAGCGGCGCATAACATTATAATAAACTCATTATATTCATTGTAAGCTCTTGCAGGGCCACATAAAATGAAGTGGCGGGCCGGATTTGGCCCCGAGCCTTGAATTTGACACCCCTGCTCTAAAGGAATGTCGATTTTGAAGTATCATTTATTAAGAAGCATGTTTTGTATCCTCCTATTTTTAGACTTAATCTAATGTTGGCATGTATAGCTGCTTGTTTAATTATTTTGTTTAATAATTATAGCCATTGTCCCACAGGTATTGATTCTTTATATTGCATTGATGATCTTATACTGTTAACCTGCATCTGATCATCACGGTACAAGGCAGAGCTGCAAAGAGGCAAAAGTTCATAATGCACACTAATGCATGGAAATAATGTGAAGATTTTCTCCCTGTCTTTTGCTTTTCACTATAATGCTTGGGAGAGAAATCACGTCTTGATAGGATTCGCTTGCATTACTGAAGTCCCTCATTTGTACTGCTTCAGTTGTTGACCGCAGTATTTCAGTTGGAAATCACCCGTTCTTTCAATTTACTTTCTCACTTGGACTTTTTTTCTTTCCTTTTTAGAAAAAAGTGGTGCAAACATTGCACTGGAACAAAAGCTTAGTAAATCTGGCCCTGTTTTCAGTAAGTAATGAAGTCACTGTGAATGTAAACTGTTCTTTGTACGTGTTTATGCTCTGTGGTTTCTCACGTGTTGTCCCACGTCATCTGTGTGTCTTGTGTGTCCTGTAGTCCAAAAATAGTGGGGAACATCCTGTTGTATAG
This sequence comes from Pseudochaenichthys georgianus, assembly GCF_902827115.2. Lineage (NCBI taxonomy): Eukaryota > Metazoa > Chordata > Actinopteri > Perciformes > Channichthyidae > Pseudochaenichthys > Pseudochaenichthys georgianus. Next base: position 16,430,297 of record NC_047515.1, read on the forward strand.
CAGTGGATGACTCATCGTTTTTCTCTTTACCTCTCTGCTGCTTTCAGGTCCTCACTTTGTGGCTGTGAATAACAAAAATGAAATTGTGGTAACAGACTTTCACAACCATTCAGTCAAGGTAAGGCTTGTTGCAAGTATGTACGTATATTAAAATGACTATATTTGAATCAAGTTTACCTCCAAAGGAATACAGCAAACCTTTTCCTGAGTTCACATCACTTGTGCTGTGTTGTTTTCTATTATTTGTCCCTTTTTTCTTTTGTATATATTTGTGATATGTGTCACTCACTGCAGTGTAATCTTTTACTCATTCCTTCCTGTGTAATTTCTCCTGCAGGTTTACAATGCAGATGGGGAGTTCCTGTTTAAATTTGGCTCCCATGGGGAGGGGAATGGCCAGTTTAATGCTCCAACGGGCGTGGCTGTGGATGCCAATGGAAATATCATCGTGGCTGATTGGGGCAACAGTCGGATCCAGGTTAGTTTAAGGAAAAACCTTTTCTCATTTACGTCAGAGACCGACCGTGTAAGTATATAACTAACCTTTTCCTCTGTGCTGTGTAACCAACCAGGTGTTTGACAGCTCAGGGTCCTTCCTGTCCTACATCAACACGACAGCGGACCCTCTTTATGGCCCCCAGGGCTTGTCCCTCACCTCTGATGGTCATGTGGCAGTGGCAGACTCTGGGAACCACTGCTTCAAGGTCTACCGCTACCTACAGTAGAAACCTGATACCGCCACCTTCACCACAGCAAGCACTGACAACGACACAACCAATGTATTCCACAGGGTGCAATGAACTTTCCAATGCAGCCTTTTGATGGGCACATCAGCTGTTCTCCTGGATATAATGAAGTGTCTGAGTCTACCCTCCTTTTGATGTGTATTGAAGGTTGTTTTTAAAATTGGATAATGTAGCATCCTTGGGACAAGTAATGGACACAAAGCTATAAACAGTTTTAGAGAACTTTCAAAAGCTTTTTTTTGTCTTGTACGCTGTTGATAGTATTATTACACACCACTTTATTTGAGACCGGGCAGGGTAGGATATAGAGTGAAGTATTAAATGAGCCATAACTTGTTCAGTTGCATGACCTTTTATTTTCTATCTTAATGCCTAGCCAACAACACAGTGTACACATCGGTTGCTTTTCTCATAAACTAGTTAATGCTTACAGTAAAATTAAAACAGCGCTACGCTTCTCCAGTAAGGAAATATATAAAATGTTTCATTTACTGACGACTCACATAAAGATATCTCCACCATCCGTGCATTGATTTGCTGTATGTAATGTATATACATAAATGTATATTGTGTATATTAGATCACTCCGTATGTATGTGCTATGATTTTGAAATACGCAGCCTTTTGGTTATACAGAGAACAGCAGTCAAGGATTCTAAATGTGTTTATGGCAGCTGTTAAAAAAAGTGTGCATTCTAAACATACCCAGCACATGCTTAAATGAAGTGTCATATTTATTGCTAATGTAAGCAGCACAATATTTGTTTTTGTTAATATCTATTGTTTTAAAAGGGGGAAAAAAAACAAAATGGGGAAAAAAAAGGCTATTTTATTTTATACACTAGGTCAGCATTTAAAAATTATTTTTCTATATTGATGTGATTGTTTTTTCTTCTTTAGAGCGTCACACTTTCCGTAAAAAAGGACGTTTCATCTTAAATCAGGAGTCAGTATCTCCACATATTTGGAACATTTTGATAGTGTTATTGCGTCTCTCTTTTCAAAACTACAAACCCATCTTTGTTTTCGTTTTGTTCAAGGATTTCTAAGTTTCCCTGTCTTAAATATGGGCTAATAGATAGATATTGTTTTGCCTTTTATTTATTAAAATCGTAACGGTTACAAACCAGAAATGAAACACATATCTCAGGAAATCCATCCGAATTAGATTAGCATGCCAATGGAAAAACATCAATACTATAATTTATTTCTTTATTGTTGATCAGCTTTAAAGAGGGACATTGGCAGCTTTGAGATAAAACGGTTATTCTGTGCACATATACTTTGGATCTAAGACTACAACAATGAATGGGATGGAATATGAACCCCGTTTTACAGTGGGCTTTCACATAGGAACCAGTTACAACTATGAATGATAGTTTATTAGATGGCATTTGCCAACAAACTCATCCACGCTTTAGAAAACACTCGCCTATTATACTGCTATCTAAATAAAACGCTTTTAGATCTGAGTTTCTGCCTGCACTAGCCATGATTTTCAAGTAGAAACCTGTACCATTAGAGCTGTTGGTGCTCTTGTTCCCCCTAGTGTTCATTCTGTGTAATGTCATGAGAACATCTGGTGCCACAGCAGAATAGAGACCATGGTGCAGGAAAAACGCAACTTCCTGGTCTGAAATAATTACCCACAGCACTGTGCTAAACACTCACACACCAACATTCACAATCCCAAGTGTCGAGACTTTCAGACCTACAGGATGTGACCTGATTTCACCTGTTGAGACAACCAGGAAGCTGCTGTTTTCCGTGCACCTGATCTGTTGTTTGACTTGTTGCCAAGCAGAAGCCCAGACATCTTCCAAGAGTCGAAGGCTCCACCTTTTCAGATGTTTCTGAAGCATTTTACCCTATGCTGTGTCACACCAATACAAGCTGTTGTGTTTTCTTTATGAATATGCACTGGTAATAAAAGCACATGGTTTACTGACTCGTTGTATGACTGATGCTTGACTTGCACGGAGCAAATTTGGATGTTTCTAAATGTGCTTGTAAAACTAAAGTGAACTACGTTAAGTAAGCACAATTTAAAATGTTTTAAATTCTAAAAATAACATCAATTGCACTTCAAATTGAATGCATTATTCAAGGATGTAGCTAAAAACGAATTTCATCCCCTGGCACGTAAACAATATAATTTTATAAACATTCTAAACAATACTGTCTGTTAAGTAGATAGTCACATGATGCAGATGATATTTACAGAACAAATGCAGTTGTTTGATTAAGTAATAATTGTTGAAAAGGTCATATTGATTATTGCATTTCTGATTGTTCTTTACCTTTTTGCACCATGGAAATAATACAGATCTAGGTACATTATGATATGGTGTGGGATTTCCATGTTGGGGGGTTTAAGGTATAGGTATATTTATAGATTTCTATACAGCCTTTTTTAAAAACAATGTTTTAAGGAAAAGCTTTATCTATTACAAATAAATGGGATAATTGTTCAAAGAAGCTTCATGCTAAAACATGTGTTTAATCAAAAAACAGAACTTCTTGAAAAATTATTTTATTTGCAGACCATGCTGGTCTATGTTACAAATACTTACATCACATACAGTATGCATTTGTTTTAACAGTAACCATTCCCAATACATCCAAATGGTATATTTATAGGTAATACATAAGTATATACATACATACATACATGTGCATAAAAAAACTCAGGACGCACTCAAAGCATTAGAGTGGAAGAACCGCAGTACATCGATACAGTGTCAAACCTAGATACGCAAGCAAATGTAAAATGTGCACTGAAAAGAATCATACTTGGGGTAAACATTTCATGAAGGTATGATTTCACAGGTTGCATAGAATTGTATTCAATTTCAAAATAAAATTGCAAATAAACTTTTTATAGAGTAGTGATTAGAGTCTATCAAAGGATATTCAGTAGTATGAGGTAATCAGGTGTTATGGCAATCCTGTGCCTGCATCTGGAAAACTAAAACGTGTACATAACCTGTATATGTTTATTGTACATTGAAATCTGAATTACATTACAATTAGAATTTGAGAATAATAGGTTCAAACTAAATCATAAAGGGAGAGGTAAGGATATTATGATTTGTTTCTGCACTAAATGACAAGCACACAAAATAAATAGATACATTTCAAAGTGATTGATAGGGGGGAGGACAGCAGTTCTGAATGTATGATGATGAGTCAAGGTAAAACATTTACTTCTCTTTAAGTATATTGACTAATTGTGTTGTTGTGTAAATGGATTTAAAAATGTAATAGTTTAGAGTGAAAATGGTTCCTGTTGGAGAAAGTGGATATGGAACCGCTATTATAGTTCACTACATTGCAGACCAGCTGTCTTGAAAGTCAAATCATTCCTACAGACTCTAACGGTTTTACTTTTCCTTTTTGATTTAGTGCCGAGTGTCAATTACAAGTTTTAAAGATAATACTAAATATTAGAGGGGAGTTAAAATGTGGCCATTGATAAATACTGTTGTTCAGGGGATACAGTGTAAAAAACACACTAATGGAAATACAGTAGACACATTTGCAACAACTCCATTCAAATCAGCATTTTGACTTATTTTTACGATAAAAAAACAAAACAAAATTAAATGCATGCTAAATCATGAACACAACAAACACATGTGAAACATTGTTTTTCACGTTGATGTCTTACTGATCATCACACAGGACAAATCATAACGTACAACATAAAACCTCATAATGATGTGATCTCTTAGGCACGCACTGAATCTAAGGACAAATCCTTCTCTATAAGAACAGACAGGTTCAACCAGCGTAAGCAGACTGTGGACAGTGTCTTGATGCAGACAATCAAACATACAAAGCCTGCTGTTAACAACTGCAATATTTATTATATCCACCATCTCTTGACCTGCTCAGTAAAACACCAATTGCCATCCAAGTTAAGAGGCATCTTCTGTAGCACCTTTGGAAACGTAAAAACACCTTTTTGGGATTAAGTGGCATAAAAAAGCAAATCAATAAGTGAGTGCTGAAAACTCCATTAGAACCTTAAAACAGCCGCTAACAAAGTCCGTCTCTAAGTGAGTGTCCCAACCATTTCCCAGTTGTGGAAGTGATGCAGTATTTCAAGTAGATTTCTGAATATAATCAAAGCTCTTGTATGTTGTGTTGCTTCACACAATCTTCAATCTTTTATCTAAATGTGAGGCACTTGCAAAAGAAAAATATTAACGGTAACTCTCTATCATCAGTCTGTTAGACCTCTGAGCTGTCACTGATGGCTTGTGTCATCATGGGCTCTGCGCTGCTGGACTTCTTCGGTACATCTTTCTTCACTCGCTTGGACCGCACCAGTAGCACCACGACGATAATGATGAGCACTGTGAGGAGCAGCCCCACAAAGACCCCAATGATCAACACTAGTCCGTCATCACTGTTGTCCTTCTGGTTGAGTTCACGTGGGATGATCCCTTTGGTGAAGATCTCTCTCTCTGGGCTCGTCCTCTTCTGGCTGCTGCGATCCAGCGCGATGTGGAGGATGTTGGTGCCGCGGTTGTTACTCTGACCAATGTCTTCTATTACGTCTGGCACATCGTTGGCTGATCTTCTTGCTCGATGTTGACCCTTTGGAAGTAGACTTGTTTGCTGGCTCATTACATGGTACTCAAGGCTTCTCTTACCTATACCACGGTTAGCGTTATTCCGAGAACGGACAGTGTAGATGGTGTGAATGAACCATTCCCTCCCTGCAGACACCTGAAGAGAGTAACAGTTATAGTTAGAAAATATTATATACTTTCAATTTTCAGAAAACCTGCTGTTTTCTTTATCCTTAACTAATACAAGAAAAACACCATGATATACTTTTACCACTGTTAAAAATGCAGCTGCTTGTTTGTTGTGGAATGTTTTCCGTACCAGTTTATATATAACTTATTATGCCACCTCAAACTCAATGTGTGCCTTGTGCAGTTACTGTAGAATAGAGTTGAAGAATAATAAATATAATAAATAAATAATACCCTTTCTATCATTGTCAAAATATAAGTTAAACACAGACATTAGTGTGCTCAGTATGTGTGTAATGTTTTTATTTGTTTATGTTTGTTTCAATCTCATTTAATCTCATTGTGTTATAAATATCTAAAGCGTCTATAAGCTCTTTAGCGTTACTTAGCTCCCTTTACAATCTGTGTTGTGTTTGGTTTTATATTTTTAGTTTCTACTGGATTGCTGAATTGCAATAAGGTTTCCACGCAGATTGTCAGGTCATTGACTTTTTCTCTCTCGCCTTGATAAGAAAACAAAGTGAAAAGTCAGAGAAAAACAAACATCTTTTAAGGTTACTTGTTATGACCTTTGAACAGTATACATACTTTTTATCTTGCTCTTTTCACTTGCTCTTTACACAGCAGGATGCCCAAAATGTAAATTCCAGTACAAACAGAACACAAACTAGGATGCATTAAGGATTTGAGAATAAGGACGCGGGTGTGTGTGCTGAATGTGTTTGTAGTGCTTAACATTCATACTGACCTGGAAGAGAGCTGAGGAATCGATTCTGAAACCATCTGACCCAGGTTGTCTCACTAGAGCTAACGCGCCGGGGTCATCCACCGCAAGGAAGGTGTTGAAAGCTACATTACCAAATAAGCGGGCCTGGGTCTCTGGCTGGGCCTTGTCCTGGGGTGAAGGATGAAACAGGAGAGAATATTTAGATTAAAATGGACACAAAGCCTGTGTGATAGAGCTGCTATGGCAAAAATCATAATCTCGATTATTTGGGTCAATAATTGATATCACAATTATTAGTACTTTGAAAACATCAATTTATTGAAAAAAAAAATGGAACAGTATGTTTTTAACAGTTGATTACCCTGAACTTTAAGTATAATTCATCTGAAAAAAAACAACAACAAAAAAACGTTTTATTTCGATTATGTGTTTTCATAATCGTTGCAAGCTAAAATCATAATTGTGATTAAAATACGATTAATTGAACTGCCCTACTGTGTGAAATGATGATATAATGTTTATACTTACAATTATCTTGAATCTATAGAGAAGAGAGGGAGCATCCGCCAGACAGCCAAACTCAAAGTTGCCGGGGTTGTATTTAGGGACATATCCATCAGCTCCAGTACACAGGAACACTTTCTCTATGTTACAGATAAAGGAGTCGCCCAAGTTCTGCACTGGATCCACCATTACTCGGCCGTAAATTGTATCACCTAAAGGAAAGATAAATACAAAATGTTATCACTGCAAAAAGCCTGTATATTAAAAGTTGTACTGGAGCAAGTTCTCTGGAATGATTTTATTTTGAGAATAACATTCAAACGCCAGCAAAAATGACTCTCTCATTCTTGGCAAGAGAAGCTTTCCACACTAACTTGGACAGCAGCTTGAAGGATTTTTCAAAGACATTCAAGATGTTGTTGAAAAAAATTAAATCCAGCTCATTAGCTTGTTTGTAGAAAAGACATGAAAGTGGTCAAAAGGACACTTCACAGATGCCTCATTTTCCTTCAAATGTATGCTGTTTGGTCAGATAGGGAACATTTTTGCTAAATCAACAGAAATATTCATCACACAGGGATTCTAGTTTGATCTGTAGAATGATCTACACATCCAAGGAGCAGTGCAACGCATTTTCAGTCGTTTTTACTACTTTTTGTTTATGTGTTTTATAATCCACAAGCTATCAAAAGTATGTTATGACTACATGTTATGCCTTACCCTGGGAGAAGGCAGTATCACTCTCCTGTCCAAAGCCCATGGAGCCGTCGGAAAGCCAGAGAGTCCGCTTTGAGAGTAAGATCATCTGTGTGTTCAGACTGAACTCAGCAGCCACCGGGTCGCTAACCTAGAAGCACAAACACACACACAAGCCATGTTCGAGACAAAGCCAAGCAACGCTTCTTTCTTCCATCATTGTCAGTGGGATACTTTTGTTTGTGTTTCATTTTACATTTTTTGGTAAGACAGTAAAATATATTTTAAGACTTTGGTCTTTGATAAACTTTGACGCCAATTTGTTAGTATATCTGGGCTGAGAGCATTACTTATTTGTTTGGGTGGTTAGATGTTGGCATCATAATGTGTAGCTGGACACATGGCTCTCCATGTGCCTCTGAATACATTAAAAATAACGATGTTGATTATGTATGCGTAACGGAGAAGAGTTGCAGTTTTACGAGCACTTAATTAGTTGGAGTGTGTCAGGAAAACAGATAAAAATGGCTTAATAGGAGTCTAGAGATGTGGTTTACCGGAAGCAATGAATATTGGAGTACGCATAAATTGATAAATTCATGATGTCAGGTCTTTTTGTTATTAACCAATTCTCCTTATTTCATTTATTCCTGTCAGCCAACCCTCTAAGTTTCATAGGAAGGCCTTTAAATGCTCAGTATTTGAAGTAGTTTAGACTCCACTGCTGAAACAATATATGTTTAGACTGAGATATATACATGTTATATGAATCAAGGTCACTCTTGCTTTTAAGGATTTGTCTATATAGACCACACTGGTCAGGTGATCTGTTTCTCCAGAATCACAGGTGTAGGGGGCGTGGCCTGGGGAGCAAAGGGAAGAGAATTGTTTGGGGTGGTAACGAAGGAAATGTGTTTTTGTGGAGTGTAGGACTACAAGAATAAAGTTGAGCAACATTTAGTTTGGAGGGGTAAAAACAGCTCATAGCTAATTTCAATGGCTGTGCCTCAATCATCCAAATTCAACAGGAAATCAGTGTGATTTAAGAAGCAGAGCTTTGGGGCAAAGGACTGGAAATCAAGCCAAGGCCGGATTTACTGATTCCCAACACTTTGGCCGGTACCTTTGGGTTATTTTTGGAATCCATTGCTTTACTTGATTTGTGTTTTATCACTTTGAAGAAAGACATTTTGTATTTTGGGCATTTTGTTTAGAGTAATGGAGTTGGAAACATCTTGTGTAACTTGAAGTAAACACGACTGCTATGTTATTCTGAAGTTAATAGGTCGGGGGTGGGTGGTTAAAACATACATCTCAGGGGTTTTAAAAGGCAAATTGTAATTTTCTCTCACACGATTCAATAAATACATCCAGTTTTTTCCCATCTAATTGTAGACGAGGAGGAGTCACCTGCTGGAAGCGGATGTCCATGTCGAAGGTAAGGGGTTCTCTGGGGTTGCAGACAGGAGGGATGTTATACTCCAGGTTCGGGGGAGATGTGCAGGGGATGAGCTTCAACGTGTACGTGCCAGAGTAGTCGCGCACCTGAGAAGGACAATTTTGTTTAGTAAGAATCAGGTGTAAAAATATTCAAACTTATAAAACAAAATGTCTACTTACAGCAAAATCAGAAACAAATGTCCACTGCTGGATGGGCTGGTTGTAGGTCGGCTCATTCCTCACAAGACTGAGGTTATAGGTTATACCAGGGTGGTCCGGACACATGACCATAGAGGTTAGAGGTGAAGCTGATAGAGAAATACATCCGTTAAAGCATATGTGGCATGCTCCGTTGCAAGGTAAATTACTGCACCATCAGGAACTAATGATCAATGTGACAAAACATGCATTCTATCTTGAAATGAATGGTCACACTCAAAATATTCTACACCAAGAAACCTGTTGCCTTTTAACATTTTGAAAATGAATATGACATGCTAAAGCACAATCTAATTAATACTTTAAACACTACAGTTACCCCCCTTTTTAAATGACATACTCTACCTGGATGTGCAAAAACAAACAGGCCTCTGAATCGAGCCTCAGTGCGGAAGTTGACTACTAGTCGTCCCTGTCCATTTATACGCATACTGGTTGGGTACAGGCCACCTGCAAAGACAATCACAGACAGATTTAAATCGGCAACTTAACTAATTTAAAAGTGAACATGACATATTTTTTAATATTTCCTAATTTAAAATGGCAAACTACTTGTACCTTGTAGTTCAGCTTCTGGTGGGCTACCGATACCATCCCTCCATAAGATGGCAGTGTCGTACACAAACGTGAGCTTCATCTCTGACTGCAAGTCAAAGTGCTGCCATCCTCCTGCTCCAACAGGGGAGTGGAAGACATAGGAGACGTAGAGCGGGACTCGTAGAGTCACATAGGACTGGACCAAATTCAACACCTGCAGGGACAACCAATATGTTGTGTGAGAGCAAAGCCTTAAAATCATACTTCACAGATTAATTGAGCCTTTTCTTAGGGGTAATGGGAGTTAAACACCCCTGAATAAAGTACATATACAATCCCTCTGAAGATAACAAACAATATATTCTACCATTATGGCTGATTTAAGAAAGTTTTGTTGTTCAAACTTGACAACACATGTGATGGGAAACTTTCCTGGGATATCATTCCTATAATGGTAACATCAGGCATTAGTAAATTCAGCTGTTCTAAAATGTGTAAGACTGAATTGAATCTCTAAGTGGTAATTGACTTAATCCATTACAAATTAAGTACTGACATGTTTATCTTTTAGCTTTCTTTTCATCTCAAATTGCAAATAAAATGTGTCTAAAACATATTGTACAGCAGTTATCTACTAACATTGCAAAATACCGCACTACAATAACATTTGTTTGGGATTTTACATTACTTCGAACTTTCCTTTTTTCAAAGAGCTGTCTTAAAACGGTCAAGGGATTTCAATTGGTGAGAGTCCTGTTCTCCTGTATCTGCACTTTCCTCTGACCTGTGAACGGTACCTGCCTGCACTGGCTCTGTGTTCATGTGGAGACGTGCCTACGCCTCTGGGCGCTGAGAGCTCAGGCAAATGATTTGGCCTCCTGACACATCCTGCTGGGCCTTAATAGATTCCTTTGGTCCTGTTAAGCTGGGCACTAAGCCCTACACTGTGACATGACACTGGCCCCCGGCCCTCACAGGCAGCCTGCCCACTTAGAGGAGCACTTGGGTCACAGGAGCACCCACAAACAAAGGCACCCTGTTTTCCCCAAAGATCCTGCCTCCCATATACTGGAAGTGAACCTGTGATGCCCCTGTGTATGCATCTACTGTATACACAGTCTTTTGCTCTGTTCAGTAACCATAGCAACAATACACTCCCATAAAGAGATATATGAGAGCTGAATGTATACATACATATTTAAAGACAATGGGGACAGACTTCTTTTTTTTTTCCTGGGTTGTTTGTTCTTCAGGATTGCAAAACTACTCCTCATTTGCAAAACCTGCTTTTCTTTTATATGTTATTCGATTATCTCTGATTAATTTGGCCACTAGTCAATGAAGACCTGGGTGCTGTGCTTACCATTTAATGCAAACGTTCTGCATTATGTTTTTAACCTCAGGGTACATGTTATTAAACTGGCAACTGTCTGCTTACTTGTCAAGACACGTTTATTACTGTCACATTCTCATTTACATCACGTGGCTATAGGCTACACAGTTCCACTTGTTGGGAATGTCTTTTGTTATTACATTTACCTTAAGCCATGTTAAATGACAAACTGGCAGTTATTATTAAAAAATGTATACAATCTTATATACAGTAACTTGATTTGCCATTGCTGTAGGGCTTTAATTAATAATCCTCAGAAGGGAGTGTACTGGAGGTTTTCACCATGACGGTCTCCATGCACTCTTACTGCCCTTCTTTATCAACACCCTCCCTTAATTAATAGCAAGTCAACTAACGGTGGGTTTCCAGGGTGAATGCAAATATTGAAGGCCGAAGGTATGTGCGCCGGATAGAACAGAGGGCTTACAAACTGGCAGTTATTATTAAAAAATGTATACAATGTTATATACAGTAACTTGATTTGCCATTGCTGTAGGGCTTTAATTAATAATCCTCAGAAGGGAGTGTACTGGAGGTTTTCACCATGACGGTCTCCATGCACTCTTACTGCCCTTCTTTATCAACACCCTTCCTTAATTAACAGCAAGTCAACTAACGGTGGGTTTCCAGGGTGAATGCAAATATTGAAGGCCGAAGGTATGTGCGCCGGATAGAACAGAAGGCTTGAAGATGTCCTCTTTCCAGCACTGCATTGTACTGATGCTACAAAAAAAACACATTGTACACATAGCGAAACCGAGGAATACAGATTTGTATGAGGCTGCTGGTTATTGACTTGCCACTTTAAGAAGACAAATAAGTGGAAGCTGGGTGGAGCAGACTGTCAGGTTAGTCATTACTACAGAGGTTAACACAGGTCCCTGGACACTAATGGATGACTTCTCTACAGGCTTGTATTTACTTTAGGATCACTTAAGGAAAACCAAGTGGGCAAGGAGGGTTTTAATAAGCCTGTAAATGATTAATTAGCACTGAAAATCTGTGAGGATTTTGAAATGAAAATTGGCTAGAATGGACCAGTAACTGTTTCCATTCCTATCCTCAAGGTGGTCTGAAGCTTTATTGAACTGCCTCCTTGCTCCTCATGTCTTGAGATGACAAAAAAGGGTTAGAGGTGAGCTAAAGCTCAAAGGTAGGGCTGCTTACCTGTCCATCAGTCCCAATGGTGCCTCCACAGTCGCTGAGTAGCTCAGACATGTCGTAGTAGCTGGTGAACTCCCACAGACAAGCCTCCAAGTTGAGGTTTCTGTAGAATCGTAGTGTACTGGATCCCCTGAGGGAAGGGCTGTATTGGTAGGAGGACGTCTCGCCGATCACTTCTGGATTTTTAGTGGCTTCACTAAGGAAGCCGTAGCGAGTCTTGACCTCAGTGTAGTCCAACAAATTGGAGCAGCGATGGTTTCCAACGCGGGTACCGTCGGGGCTCAGTGTCAGCTCAAAGTTAGACAGGGCTCGGGTGGAAACTACAGGCAACATACCTGAAGCAAGGACACACATGAAGAAGTCAGGAAGTGGAAGCATTGGAATGTAAGATTTACAACTTAGGGAAAGTAACAGTAAAATATTGATTGATGAGTGACAAATAGAGACTCCCAGCTCAAGAGTGATTTCAAACCAACAACCTGTCTTTTTATAATTTCACTGATGAAAAGGATTTGATCTGCTGTGCTTACCATCAATGTGGGGCATGGTGACAGTCAGTTTAATGAGATTTGGGTGATCTGTTTCTTCCATTCCAGTGTATCGCAGCTTGGCCGAGAAGGGCTCGGCCCCCACTGTGCCAGCAACACGGGGCTGGCACATTCCTGCAACCACGGCATACACAAACAAACATCAAACATTTTGTTTCCCTAACACTTCTACTAAGTACTGCTGTGGGACAATAGAGTCTGTCTGCAGACCGCAGCAAGGAGGCGTTTCCTATAGGGGCGTTTCCTATAGGGGCGTTTCCTATAGTGAACGACGGGAGCCGGCTCTCGCCCGCGAACGAGACGTTTTTTGTTTTTGCGGAGGGATCTAGATCGGCATGAAGGCACATTATGCAATGTGCAATGTGGACATTATCCCGCTTATTACACATGGCCACATTCTCAACAAAGTAACGACATGACTCCCAATAATAATTGAAATGCTTTTATGGATTTAGAAAAAGATTTTATTGATTTAAAAAATAGTTTTTTGTATTGATTTAAATTGACATGCATCCGCTAAGAAAAGTAGTCCGTTGTTACTGTTTGAACTAACGTAACAACGGCAGGAACTGCTTCTATAGTGTTTTTGAGGAGCTTTTTGATTACAGATTTGAAAACATCGTTGCTTGCTTTAAAAGTAGCACAATTCATTATGTCAAACCTTGAAAGATATCCCTGCCCTCAGGGCCGGCCCTGACCAATTTGCCGCCCTAGGCAAGATTTTAGCTGGCGCCCCCCCCCCCCCCTAAATGCAGACACTATGATTCGCACGTGCATGGTTGTGGCATGACCACAAAAACAAAGATATTGACACAAGATGTGTGCAACTGTATTTAGTTTCCTATCCATTTGAACATGATTTAAGTGGGGGGGGGGGGCTCCTCTAGGGGGGTCCGGGGGCATGCACCCCCAGGAAGACTTTTTTTTTTTATATTGAAGTTAAAAGCATCAATCTGGTGCACTTTGAGAGCAACATTAGGAGATCTATGGATACATCTCTCAACACCCATATGAAACAGAACTGTAAGCAGATTTTCTTTTTCTTTATGGATATTTTACAAATCACTCCCCTTTCAAACTGTATTCTTGTTCATTAATAACAACTTTTTTGTACTGTCAGTATTTTATACCTGTTTTTCACCTGTTCTCTTATTTTTTTATAACTATAATGATCATATAAAGGTGTGCCTTTACCTCACTGAGCTGAGGTTATCAGAGCCTCTCAGTCTTTCAGGAGAGAGCTCTCTAAAGCTCTCCCCCTCGTGGCCGCTTACACAGTAAATTCCAATGTTAATAAAAGCACACAGAAGCTGTGTACGTTTTTTGGGAGTTTGATTTATTTTAAATGAATACAAATACAAAATTAAAACCTATAATTGCACACTAAAACCATTATTTCAAAAAAAGAACAATTTCACATAAACCTTTGGTTTTTACTGGGACTGGGGCAGTTCAACTTGATTTTGGGGGGGTGGTGTGTGCCATAGTTTATGGGTGCTGTACGCAATATAGGCGTAGTTCTGTTAGTATAAGATAATAAGATGTACTTTGTTGATCCAAAATCGGGAAATTGTGTTGTTATGAAATAAAAAATATATATATATTTTTTATTTCTAACTTTTTTTCTTTTTCAATTTTCGGCGCCCCCTATGGGTTGATGCGCCCTTAGCATTCGCCTATACTGCCTATGCCGAGGGCCGGCCCTGCCTGCCCTAATGCCAAAAGTAACTGGCAACTGAATATATGTTGCCGTAGCTATGATGTCTATGTCTGGACCGCTGAGTTGATCTCAAAGCACGCTCCCCTCTCCTGCAGGGAGAAAAACTATATTTATATACTTTATATAGGTTGATACAGGAGCCCCTTTTTTTAAATAGTTTTTATAGGTGTTGCCATCTGTTTTGTGTAGTGTGGTTTTACAAGCAAGTCAATGCATTAATTGGGTGGTATCAGAGAGTTACACGGGTCTGTAAATGCAATGAAAACAATTGGCCACAGCAAATAATTTATATTAAACATGTAATTTTTACTTTTGAATACTTTAGTACAAAGGATGTCTTGAATAATTTAAGTGATATATGTGTACACATATAAATCATTAGTCAAAACAGCGCTAAATTTGATTTAATTAAAAGGTATAATATGTGGTAAACTGAAGAGCCCTTTGGGAGCCGAAAGAGCCGGCTCTTCTTGGTGAGCCAAATGATCCGGCTCAGGAAGAAGAGCCGGAATTCCCATCACTAGAACAATGACTTCTTCTGCGAGGATTTATAAAAGCAGCTGGATAAAAAAAGTTAGGAAACGCCCCTATAGGAAACGCCCCTATAGGAAACGCCTCCTTGCTGCGGTCTGCAGACAGACCCATCCCCTGTGGGAGGGAAAACGCAGCCAACAACTGCTTATCGCGTTGAGCCATATCCATTGACTACACATTTCAAGCTATAAAATAAGTTGCACTCACCATCTTCCATGCTGATGGACACTATGGGGCTACTGAGCTCTAGACCTTCATCCCCGTTAGAGTTCACGCCCCTGGCAGCGCACTGCACCCTGGAACCAGCCTGAAAATAGACTGAATCCAGAGTGATAAGCTTTGACGAGGTGAAGAAGGTATCGAAGTCAACTTCCCTCATAGAGCTGGTTACGCCATCTGACCCGGTGGGGGCGCTGACCAGCCAACGATAATGAGTCAGGGAGTTGTTGATGTTCTCGCTTACACAGATGGAGCCTGTTTTGTCATAGTCTGGGAACTTGGGGTTACAGGCCTGGGAAATGGAAAGAATACATTGGGCTTGTGATTAAAAATGCATCCAAAGATCACTGCAGCAGCCAAAGTCATTCTGTATTCTGATGAGCTTTCAAGGTAGCTGATAATTGAGCAACGTCTGCACATCTGCTAAATACTACCTCATTAACAGTATTTACTGCCAGCTGGAGTGACATAAAGTCTTGTGAAATAAATAATTTGCAGTTGAAATGACTGAAATGTATGCCCCCAAGAAGTTATTGGGCTATCACTTTGGACGTACAGTCACACAAATGACGGGGTATCCGGCCACAGGTGAAGAGTCCCTACTCCTGTCGATGTCGTCGTAATGCAACAGAGAAACCACTCTGGGCACCGAGGGGAAGGTTACATCCGCCATGCTGTTGGTCTCCTCGATATAGATTATGGCTTTGCTCATCTGTTGATTGACAAGCAGGGGCAATCAAGAGGATGTTAATGGAGAAGGTAGTTACACACTTGGCAGTTAAATGATATGTTAATTTGGCTCAATGTTCACCTTTGTCTCTGCCACCATGTTTTCATCAGGCTTCAGGTGCACAGTGAATGCTTCCCTCATTTCTCTGACAATATCATATAAAATCTCCACCTCCACATATTGCTCAGTGATACCCTGTTTGAACACGATTTCTGCAAAAAGAGGAGATAGTTGATCAAATCTTTACTCACAAAGAACATGCTATTACGATTAAAGTGCCTAGCTTTATTATTTACCCTCAGAGATGGGATTGTAGTCCTCCCCAGAGGTGGCAGATCCATCCTTGGTGTGAACTCGGACAACAGACACCTTGGAGTGGTCTCCTACACGCAGCACTGGGATCCTCACCACAGACACTTGGCCACTCTCCTTTGGCTCATTCACACTGAATTTGGTCTCTCCAAACCTAATAATCGCCTCTGAGAAAGCATAGTTTCAAAATGCTAGTAACTCTTACATTTCAGCATACCACATATGAAAGCCCCTGTGTATGTAACTTTCTGAATGTGTTGCCTTAAGATTAATAAAAAGGTACTGTCGTATATCTGGATAAACAGCAACACTGACCAAACATTTATTAAAAAACAAAGTATGACATTGGGATAGCTCAAAACTGGGTGGCACATTAAACTCTGGCTCCTTTAGGGTACCAGAGTTTAATGTTATGATCATATAAATATTCTACACCTGGTGGCATTTAAAAATAACTTTAAGTACAACAAAACCAAGCATCCTTACTGTCTCCATCGTCTTTTATCTTGATGAGCGTTTCATTCTGACTTCCAATAGATGCTCCAAATGGAGATTCACTCTTGGGGCTTCCCAGCACAAGACGTAGCTCTTTTTCCTCCTCATGTTCTGTATCATCAACTAGCACCAGTACACAAGTCTTTTCAATCTCTCCTGATAAAGGAAAAGTGAAAAATATATTGAATGTGTCTTGTTAAACATAAATTATGCAAATAGTGGATTATGTTTGTTTACACCACCTGGTAAAAAGGTGATTATGGAATCATCTGTGTTGGGCCTCTCATTGAAGTCCATCATGACCTGGGCTGTCCCCTGTCTGCTGTAACAGCGCACTGTGGACTTGTAGCTGATGTCTCCACTACGGTATACAGTAGCTGAGATCTGCCCTGAGTTCTCATTGCACACATACACAGCATCACGGAACTGCACCTTTGGCACTATAGAAGAACATATTCAATCCATAGATTACCATCGGAAATGCAGTATTATCGTCTTTAATCACTTACAAACCAACCAAGCTGTTTACTCACAGTCTGAGACTGAGTCATTGATGAGTATGGTAGTCTTGCTTGGCTCCCCAAGGATCCCGTTCATGGGCATTCGGAGTACCAATTCAAACTTCTCGGGCCCCTCCAGCATCGGCTGGCCCAGGTCATCCAGGACGGTCACACGGAACGTCTGCATGGTGACCCCTGGTGCAAAGTCCAGATTCCGGCTGATCCCAACGTAATCCACACCAGCTGCTCCACGACACAAAATAGGTCAGGAATGTTTCCGATAACATAGTGCTTATGGGATATAGTGGATACAACACAAATGGACTCCGCATTTGATCTTATTCTACAGCAGTTCTCATGTTACTCCATAATTCATTTGCAAGTGTCAGGCAGCGAGCAAGATGAAAGGAAATATCCTGCATTCTGACAAAATAACGCCTTCTATCTCGTGGTCAAAAGCCATGAACAGTCAGAATTTGTTCCGTGATTAAAAGAGAGGGTGGATAACTGAAACTGGATATCTCCCTGAGCGCAAACAGGTTATTCATTTGCCATTCTTTGAAGAGTCTGAGTATTGAGCGCTCACCCTTTGCCCGCAGGGTTTTTTCATGTACTAGATGACCCAGATATATGTATAACTGTTGGCATGCATTTCTACCATGTTGCATATGATTAGTTGCTAGTTATGTTAACAGTTAAGAAGCAGACAAGAGCAGAGATGGTAAGAATATGTGCACGGGGAAAAGACTGCCTCGGGCAGAAGATAATGGGGACTGTGAGGAAAGCTCGAGGAGATAGCGACTGGTCTTGGGTCCAAAGCACATACAAGTACGACGGATGCCTAGAAAGTGAGGGCCAAACAGAATAAGCCTCGACTTCATTCCTTCTAATCTAAAACAATGTTTACTTTCCCCAGTTCAACTAACCAACATATCCAGCTTTAACATCACTATGAACCCTTGAGCTCAGGAAAACAAAGAGTGACAGGTTGATGATTTAGGTCTATCATGTATCTGTAGTTTACATTTATCTAAGCACTAACTAGCTAAAGCTGTCATAGAAAGGCACCTCGCAGAGACACGTACCCTCAGCGGAGACGGGATCTGTCTTTCTGGAGCGCACTGTCACGGTTCCTCCTTTGGAAAGATCCGTCCCCGTCCTCCATACCTGCACCTCCACGTAGCCGTCACTCTCATCCACGTGGTAGTCTGTGTTGCCAAAGTAGAAGATGGGAGCTGGGGGAACAACAGAGGACGGCATGAAGGCGATGTTTAAAGCACACAGGAGGACCAACTTTATCTGTTTGACAACAGGATATGTGAATGTCTGTTGTAATTGCTGAGTTAAAGCTGTAATAGCTAGCATACTCTGTAGGTTTACCTCTGATTACAGGAGAAATTGAAAGAATGTTTCCATCAAAACACCAGCAGATAGTCAACACTGTAATTAGAACCCTTAAACAACACTTTCTAACTTCCTGAAAGTATGTGTTGGGAGGATTTCTACATCAGTATTCATTCATCAAGTCTTACAAGACAAAAAAGCGACCTGAAGGCAGACTTGAATTCACTGGTTTTGTTGTGGAGGAGCCTGTTGGTGGGGATCACTTTGAAAGTGATGGGTCTGAGAGGCAGACAGGAGGCCTAACAGGAGGTCTGGGGGATGTAGAGCTCCATGTGCCAGCCCAGGCCTGCCTGAGTGCAATTAGTGTTCCTAAGAGCTGAGATTCCACTGCAGCCAAGCTCACCCACTATTATTCTATTCAACGCTTTCAGAGGCTGTTTTCCACTATGTCAGGCGGCTGTGAAATGGTTGCTTAAGGACCTGGACCTCTGTTGCATTTACAGTATCTGGTTTAGTGAGTGCTGTAAGACCTGCAATCAAATAGAGACTATTTCTGGATTTGAACAGCAGGGAGTCAGTCATAGTCCATTAGAGAGAAAGCAGCAACAAGCTGAAAGCAATATCAAGAGGACGTTATAACTTACGATATGCATACATTCTCACACTTGAGCAAATACATACTTGCTGTGATTACTAATGGTAACAAGCCACTTTTGAGCAGTATACACCTTGTGCTTTTGAAAGCAACTGTGACCAAATAATGAATAAATTAAGTGCTGCAGAGTTGTGGTTTCCATGACAATGAAACTCTACATACCTACAAAACAACACGTAGTTGTTTCTCATCTCGTAGTGTAAGGCTAAGTGAAGGGGGAATTATGTAGAACCGAGCAGTGAATGCTTTGAACAAAATAAATCTATGCGGACGTAACTGCCGGATGATTGTTATCTAACAAAATACAAGAGCAGGAACAAAGTGGTTCACTGTCGACTGTACTGCCAGGGACAATAACTGATAAAAAAAAAATGTTTATAATTCTGCATGATATCATTATAATCCTAGCCTCAGATGATGTTGCATATGTGTATGCATTCTGCTATGGTATTTACTGCTCTATAATAACAAGATAAGACTTGTTCTAAAAAGGAAATAGTCTTTTTAGACAAAGCCTTGGGATTTGTGGTTCTCAGAGCAGCCATCTCTGAGGTTGAAATAATATTCCCCCTAAGAGCAAGCAAAGGACAGAAAACTTTTATGCTTTAATCTGTCCTGAGAGCACAGCCAGAACAATGAGTGCTGCATCAAGAGGCTTGCAGCTGCCAGCATCTCTCCCCACAGAGAAACCAAACAAAGATGGTTTTGGCTGCCTGCACTGGGTCCCCAACAGGAAGAGTAATCAGATCTAGTAGCCTGAGGTTTGCAGCCAGGAACTCAGGCCCTGTTGTACCAGTCCAGTAATCAGATAAGGTTTGTGAAGCAGACAAACTGTGAGCTTCAAATAGCTACGGCCCATTAACTGAAAGGTAAACCACTGGCTCCAGCCTTCTACGCCACACAGTATGGAGTTACCTGGATTTAAGTGGACTAATCCAGATTTAGACCTACCTGTTATGTAGATTTATGTAAAGTGTATTTTTATTTGATGACTTTACTGTCTATAATAGCTACTCGGTTTACTTCTCGGAAATTCAAAATATGAAACAATTCACAAATAGGAGCACTTTACGTATTGGCATTATGTTGGTTGATTTAATGTGTCATTTAGTAGAGTTCCAAACAAAGGAAATACTTTCACAGTTGCATATGTGTGAACCTATAAATAAAACAAGAGCCACAAGGAGCGACACAGGCCTCCGGGCGTTTACACTCCCACTGACTGCTCGATTCTACTTGAACTTTGCATGACATTCCCACAGCGCTAAGTGGCTTCGTTAATGAGATTCAATTGAGCCCAGGCAAATGCTCCTCTGCCCACTGTGTGCTTGACAAAACTGTCTCTCACAGCAAAAGCACATCAAAACTAGGGGCCGATATTCCGCATTTTTTTTTATCAAATTGCCGATAAAACTTTGGCTCTGATGCGGCCGTTTCTCTGGCTGCAGTCACCACTCTCTGTACACGAGCAATGTCCCGCCCACAGCGCTATCGGATAGGCTATTACTGAAGGTTTTCCGGGCGGGAGCCAGCCAGCCACCAACATTTTCTGATTTTACTGCAAATATATATCCGTTCCAAATATCGGTAGTCGGTCTCTTTGATTACTAATAATCGGTATCGGCCTTGAAAAAGCCATATTGGTCGATCCCTAATAAAAACAGCTCAATTCAGAATAATCTACACCTTTTTTTAAATGGATGAAAAATCTGTATTTCAAAGAAGGCTTTTGATCTAGTGTGTAAAGGCTCTTGATTAAAATCAGCCTTATTGTGGTTAAGTACTTTCGACATCTGTTTATATCAGATTGAGTGGAAATCCAGATGAGACATAATGACAGGGTTTATGGGTTCCCCCTTGATTCATCCCCATCCAGGATATACTGCACACGCACAGGGCCGCCCATCTTTAAAGTGGCTCATAATCATACCTTCAAAACCAGAGAAAAATGTACAGGCAACTGACACAAGACTATAAAGACACGAGTGAAGTCCTGCTGAACAAGCTTTCTCATGTCTTACAGCCCCAACCACTAAAGACATTTCCCGGATGCAGAGACAATATCAAACAGCAATTATCTCTGCAAGAAAAGACAAGTTTCCCCAAACCTATGGTACCCAAAAGTCAGAGTGGAAACTGTAAGGGTGTGAATGTTAATGTGCAGATGGTCTGCCGCTGGGAAAATAGCAGGTATTCATGAGGAAAGCAGCTGTCCGTGCATGCTACTGTACAATACCTGGACAACCTGTTAAACTTAACAGTCTTGCATGCCAAAAGCTTTAGTTTTTTTAAACAATAAAATAGAAACATATGTCATGTCCCTGTTGTAAAAAGTAGTTAACTGTTAACATAAGCAAACACGAAATATTGAGCAGCAACTACAGTATGTTGTGTTTATATGTGCATTACTTTATTTGTTTTGCATTTAATATTCTTCTTGCCGGTTCATATGTGGGTTATTTTATTGTATTGGCTTTATTATGCTAATTTCCAGGTTCACATTTGTATTTTGTGCCTCTCCTTTGACATGTCTCCATGCTTTAATGGGGCTTTATTTGTCTCATACTGCCTGTGCTGCAGCACCTCTTTTCACCCTGCTCTGTCTGAAACCAGAGCCCAGTGTGCTCTGATTTTTTAGCTGGTTCGGCTCTGTTGTGATTGGTCAACCACTTAGGCTAAGGGGAGGGACATCTCTATCACTTACAATATGTTGGAGCGCCAGCCAATAGAAGCAAGAGTGTTACATAGTGATGTCATTATGAAATGTAAGTAAACAAAGGAGTCCAATGGAGGGGTTTCAGGCAGGGTGGAGGAGTGTGTATGAGAGAGAAACTCCCTCTGGAGGGAACTTTGGGATTTTAGCCTCTGCCGACCATTTACATGCACAAAAACCTATAGAACACACTAAAGGAAAGCACAATAGGTTTAAGAACTTTTCTACATTGGAGTGTCTTCTCTGATCTCAGCTAAATGACCTGTTTGCGACCTTATAAAACACCATTATCATGAAAGTCAATACTTTCGTGTGGTGGCGCATATTTCAAACGTTTTCACAGCCCTTCAGGATCTGATACTTTGACCTTTTGGTAATATTACGGTCTAATAGATAAACAACCCCGACAACCAGCAGAGATAGAAGGTGCAACGAGCAGACAATGATCCCTCATGACCTTCCCACCCAGACTGACAAATGTGTCTGTTGTAGGTCTGCAGGGGCTACAAGAACAGCTGTTAATAGCTGAACCCGAATGAATCTCTCTCTGACTGCGTGCACATGGAGTGCTTCAGGGATGACTTGTTTTTGTAGACTAATCCTGAAGTTAGCATAGCACTGGTTCCCTCAAGAAAAAAAAGGGATTGATCTATTGGATTTTGGATCATTGGAGAAAATAAGGTTTATAGTACTAACACATGTTCTGTAAAATGAAGTATTGTTAAGTGTTAAAATAGGGTAAGTATTGTTAAGTGTTAACATAAGGCAAAACATTTTTAAAGAATTTCAGTACTTAGTTATTGTTTTATACATATGGTAAATGTAGTAAATGCACAAAATGTATCCTACTTAATGTTTTAAATGGATATCCTGAAGACAATATCCTGAAGACAATTTCCTGAAGACAAATGGGAAAAGGCCACCCAGTGGGATTTTCTTGAGTTTTGGTTACCCTTTTTATCTGAGATAATTTGCCAACAACGTTCCTTTTAAAGGCACACATAACAATTCCTGTGCCATGTTAGAGTCTGGTGGTTTTCATTTCAAACACAGCTGAGTTGAATGACTCCCTCTCTGTGTGGGTGAAGGTGTGCTAAGTAGAGACAATAATGTTTTGGTTGGAAAGAAAACGTGCCTTTTATTCCATGGCACAGTTTCTACACAACAGATTACTATTGCAGTACTCTTAAACTCATTTATTTGTAAAGACTACAAATATTCCCAATTTAGATTCCCATAAATTGTCAGATTGACATCAGACACTTGGCAGACAATACAAGCTCCACCTCCTATTGCACTTGTGTGGTTTCTTGCACATGCTTCTACCTACTTACAGTAGGTAGGTGGCCAAGACTGTCTGAACAGGGGGTGCATACATTGGTTCCCTGTGGCTTTTAATTTCGTCATGTGAGCTACTTTGGTTTGTTGGCTTGGAAAGAAGTTGCTGACATACATTTTCGCTAATAGGAGTACTATATGTTTCCAAGACCACTTCGCCCACAGCTTGGCTGAGCGGGTAAAACCCCTCCTGGGGAGCCTCAGCATAGACATCTCCCTGACAGGGACAGGTGCTCGGCCAGGCACCGAGTCCAAGGCACCCACCGGGCAGCTTCTGCAGCAATAGGGCTGACAAAGAAAGATGTGATGCCCCCATTTGCCTCCCTACCATATATAATGCAGTAGAGTTAGGAAACCAACCTGGAGTGTATCCTTAAATGTAATACTAAACCAGAAAAGCTACAGTTGGAGTAGGAATAAATCTCCTCCTGCCATTATCCTTTTCCAGACAGGAGATCATTCTTGTTATGCTTGCCTCAGAGCTATTTACTATTTACTTCCCCATCAGCACGCAAGCCATTTCATTATCATCTCTTTCAGGGAGATATGAAGGCTTGACACCACCTTATTTCTCCCGCTCTGCACATTCCAATTATTCAGTGGATGCAGGCACCTAAACATCCCCAGCATCTAATCAAATTATACTTTGGAAGCGTTGTTGCTCAAATTTTACACAAATTGTGTGTATGTGTCTTTTTCTGTGTGTGTGTGTTCAGGCAGCATTGTTTGTCTCAACATCATGCTGAACGTCTTGACAACACACACACACACACACACACACACACACACACACACACACACACACACACACACACACACACACACACACACACACACACACACACACACACACACACACACACACACACACACACACACACACACACACACACAGTTTGCACAAAAGGAGGCTGTATGTCCCTTAAGATCATGCTGTATGGGGGACCCTTGTGAGTCTGGCACGTTCTGATAACTGATATGCATAAGGAGATGTTGATTGTCACTCAGCCATCCTGTTGAAGCTAAAGGCAAAGAAAACATGATTACAGATAAAGCAGGAATACTGAGTGCAGACTGTTTACACCAGTAGTCAGTCTGAGTCAAGTTAATCCTGAGCCTGTTTCTCCTGTTTCTGCGTGATAGTGCACGGAGGACCTCTAATGTAGGCCCAGGCGTGCCAGGAGGTTTCAAATCAGTAGAGCAAGAACATTTCATTGTATATTTAATGATGAATTGGATTTTCAAACCACACACATTGGATTACTCAGGCAAGTCATTGTTTATATTTGCACACTGACTGACTATGAACCAGGGGCTTAAAATAGGGTATGCCTTCCAACTATGAAAAGCAGAAATGCATAACATGAAGATACTATTTATCAGGAACCTTTGACCCACTAGAATAGTAGTTCCCTTAACCATTACAAATGTGCAATGTGTCCTTCTGAAACCACTTCTTAATACTTTTGTAATATATTTGTGCTCTATTTATCAGCCTCCGTGATTTTCAAACAGCCTTGACCTTAACCCAAACTGTAAATGACAAGGAACCGTGTTTGATGGAGTCAGACAACCATAAAAAGACTCGATAATATCTCCAATCAATGAGCTCTCTGGCAGGTGTTGGACGTGCATTTTTTGCCGTATGAGAGTCAGTATCCATAAATACTGTGTTAGCACATTACTTTGTGAAACATGCTATGAGTACTGACTGTTGTACATCCAATTAAAAACGTCTGTTCCCCAGTCAGAAGTCTTGAGTCGATACCCAGGAGCAGCGGAGGTCGAAAGGACCTGTTCTCACTCTCAGGTTACACCAAGCGCTGCTACAGTTAGGAAACATTCCAAACACGTAACCTCCTCCTTCTTCAAGCAGGTCAAATCCACTTGCAGTGTGTTTGCCTCGAATCCCTCAGGAGAGGAAGAGGAGAGTCACTTGTTACACAGTCTAATTTGCAGTAGCCTTTAAGGGAAGAACTCCTAAGCACAGGTTGAAACACAGGTTGAAGTACAGACTGAGACCTGGATACATTTCTTGGGAGGGGAATAACATCATAAATATATAATACAAATGCATGCATTGCTTAATCACACACTTCTATAAAATGTTCAGTATGAACCGAATATGAAATAGGAGGCTCTCCTGGAAGCAGGAAGCCTCCAACTTAGAGCAGTTGGAGAAGATTAATATGAATCTCCATAAAGCAAGTTATAAGAATGTAAGAATGCTGAATCGAATAGTGCATCATCACCCACATTATGGTGATTTAAATGGGTTTTGATTCAAGGGGAAAAAAGACTGTTCAGCAATTACGCTGGGTTGTTCAGCTCTAGCCAGCGATCACGGAGTCTTGACTTTAGAGCAGTGCTTCTGCAGATCGTCAAAGCGATAGGGAGCTGTGGAATGGCCGTCAGGTGTTGGGGAACAAAGAGGCGTCAGGAAGAAATGCGAGACTATCAGCCCTCCAGTCTGAGCCTGCAGATATGAGATAAAGTATTTGCCTCCAGGAAGGAGCCTCACACACTCAAACGCTTTCCCTCCCTCCAAAACATTGTCAGACAAGCAGGAACCCATACAGAAAAAACCTTCAAGCACACATTTCATATTTTCTCCCACACTTTTGCTGTCTGTCTGGCCACCTGCCAACTGTTTACATGTCTCTATTTGGATCAATTTAGCAAAACATCAGCTATTGTCAAAGTGCTTAAACATTACACATAACAGCTTGAACAAATACAGTAACTCCTCAAAATAAATCTGATAATACCAAGGAAAAGACACATTCATGCTGCCTGTTTCTTGAATTGAAAAACCTTTGAAAGTAAAAAAAAAATAAAAACCTGCTTCTGAATGCCACACAAGGGGATTCAATAACCAAAGCCCTTTTCCTTTCTTATGCCCGACCATTTGACACAATATTGCATTCCTCTTCACACCTTTGAGCATGGAAATGTCATCTTACCGTCTTCCATATCGGGAATGATTGTGATTCTAGCTGCGGGGAACTCTGAGCCCAGGCGGCCCCCCATGGGCATGCTGAGGGTGACATTGAAGCTTTCCTCGTCTTCATACAGAGAGTCATCAATGATCACCACCCGGCAGGATTTCTCCACCTCTCCTTTGTCAAAGCGCAGTATGCTGTGATGGTCCTCAGGCCTGGAGATGTAATCAGAGTAGGACAGCACGGTGGTGGGCACGGTGCCTGTGGCTGAAACTAAATGGGGAGAAAACAGAATAACAGAAAGCTCAGTTAATGATCCAACCATAATACAGTATGTTTTGTTCACATTTAATCAATAACTTAAAGGGGACCTATTGTGCAAAATCCACTTTTTCATGTCTTTTATAGATAAACATGTCATCAGGAAAAAAGATTCGCTCACTTTTTATCCTGATACATTTATATAAAACCTGTCTGAAAAGGAGCTGATCAGATTTTGACCACTTTATGATTTCATAACGATTTTTTTGGCTTGTGTAACCTTTAGCCAATCACCAATCAAGGTAACACCCGCCCACCTTACCACCTGAATCTCTTGCTACCATTGTGTTATTTTTAACCAAATATCTCTCAGAGGGGCGTGGGGAGGGGCTCCTTATTTTTCATCTAAAGTAACACACAGAGAATCAGCACTTCTGAAACAGGGCTGAAACAGGGGATTATGGGATGCTACAATGATCTGTTTGGTATTTCGAGCAAAACACTTCAGAGACATGTTTTAGAGCAGCATTTCTTTTAAACTCCTACAATCCTCTTTGTCTATAAAATATATATAGTCCTGAAATAGTCTTATTTTAGCCCCCACGGTGCTTGTTACCTTGCTGTGTGCAGCAGATGACCATGAGCTCCTGACTGACATCTCCACTCCTGTGCACTGGGATCAGCAGCTCTCCAATGTCCTCCTCTATGTTGTATTCAGCTGAGGGGATGAACACTGTTGACTCTGTAGAGGAGAAAATCAATGCACAGCAGAGCATTACGATGACATAGAGGCGTTAATATGTATTATTAGTGTTTTTAAAAAAGTGTTGTTACATTGTATTGGACTTTTGGTAGAAATAAATCCCTATCTTACGTCATGTAAACTCAACTGAATGAGAGGAGAAGAAAAAGGAAAAGCTTCAAAACATCTAGTCATTTGTGACATGATTTACATGAATCACTTTTAATACACAGGCTTGCAGCTTATACACCAATGACAGCTCTCATTACAGCTCTGCTGATGCTGCCTCCATCATGTTTAATCAAACCCAGCAATCTACTGCTTGTTTATCTTCAGCAACTATTCAAACTAGAGTGCGCTTCAGTCACACACAGAATAACGCAGACGCAGATGCAGAACATTTTATTTGTAGACGTCTGCTGTTGAGTTAAAAAAGTAAGGAATCCCTAAGAGAATTAAAAACAATGTGTACACATATAAGCCTCACACTTTCATTATACGTTTCCCACATAAACTGGCTAGAAAAAAACGAGTGTAACACTAATTATGTCTGCAAGCAGAGACGTGTTAAACAATTTGGTTGTTTTTCCACAGTTTTCCTGGCAGCCCTCCATTCCTTTGTCTCTTTTCTACCCTGAGCTGCATATGAAAGCTCGAAGCTCAGACGGAGGCTCTCTCTCTCTCTCTCTCTCTCTCTCGCTCAATCTCTCTCTCTCTCTCTCTCTCTCGCTCATCTCTCTCTCTCTCTCTCTCTCTCATCTCTCTCTCTCTCTCTCATGGTCAGCCACATTAAAAGTGTTGGAGAGTCAACAGAGCTTGACCTGTCCTTTCCCATCCTGAATACCATGCATACTTAGAATGATGTGGCAACTCTTCATCTCTTTTTGTTTTTACCACTAAGCTGAGTTCAGTCTGAGCCGCTCTATTCTGTCTGGTGTGAAATTATTTATTTATAGTGTCATGGTTGCAGCCTCCGGGGATGTTTGTATTTATCTGCTCGGAGTAAAATAGAAACAAAAATATATTTTTATGAGTTTAGAGTGTATTTGACCTTGACCGTGCCAAAACACATCAAAACCTGAGACACCCTAAACGAAAAGGAACAAAAGGAAAGACAATCACAGGAAAAAAGAAGATCACATCGTGCAGAGATTTCTGCCAATTGAAAGCCCACCAGAGACCGATGTTCTGTAAAACAATGTTCCAACTAAACATCTTAATTAGCATACAATGTGGACAGCAACTTCTCCCTTTTCACCAAGCCTTGTGGGATAAGGGGGAGTATTATCCATATTTAAAATATGCAGTTCTCTCTCAGCTCTATCACAGTCACGCTGTTCTCAGACACACTGTTCACCTGCTCTTGGAGAGCTCATTTCCGATGCAGGAAGGTCGTGTGCTCTCCAGATATCATGTTGACCTTGTATCTACACTTTGAAAGAAAATCCAGCCCCTGTTTAACTATTTCCATAATCAAGTTGAGTCCAGGATGTGGTTAGTTTCTTTAAGCATTCAGTTTTTATGTTAATTGATTTAGCACCCCTTATTAAATTAGGACATCGTTGTCCCTGATTTCTTTCTGCATGATAGGTGAACAGCTGTGCAACACAATGTTAATGGTTTGGAACATGTAAAAACGTAACAATACAACGTAAACTAAAACTGTATATAACTGGAAAATGTTCTGCTGTCAAACTCCAACGTCCATTTAAGACCTTGTTAAACAACAAAACCAAGAAAAGCATGACCAATAATTTTTTTGGGCATACGTTTTTAAGAAGAAACGTATTTAATTTTAAATATAGCGCTATCCCTATTTTAAGCAATACAATGAAATATAAACATTTATCTTTACTGACCATCATCGGGGTCCAGGATCTCCACAGTAGCAAACAGCGGGAATTCAATGGCTGCCATCACCGGCTCAGACAGAACGATCTGGAAGCTCTCAGACACTTCATGCTCGCTATCTGACAGGATCCGCACCTTCCAGGTGGCTGTGGTCTGGCCCGGGTTAAACTGCACTTGTTTCTGAGATTTCCCTCGGAAGTCTTTATCCTTCTCTGCGGTGCCATCCTTTGTGCCAATACCTTAGGAAGGACATGGAAGAAATTGGTTATTATCATAATCATGCATATCAGAGAACGTTTCACCTTGCTAAGGTTTTGATACCAGCGACCATCAATGCATATTTTTCATGATTTACATAAATACATTTCTTAAATGGATTAACAATCTGTGAATCCTGATATATTTATGTATCAGTGAATGTAATGAGATATTGTAGAATATAATAATTGAAAATATACATCGAAACTACAAATCTTTGCCCCATTTAAAACAAGGAAAATGTCATGTCCCAGTTCGTCTAACCAGACAATAGCTGCCCATCTTCTGGTTGCAGTTTGTCATTAATAACGATTTGAATATCTATAGTGGGAATACAGCCAATTATCCCTCATGTCAACCTGCTCTCAGCCGCTGTTGGAGGCTGACTTGCGTTGTCTGACCTTCAGCATGCGAGCTGTTTGATGGTGGCTACGGACACTATAGCTGAGAAACTGTCATGGTCTCTGTTGAGCGGGAGCACTGAGGCTGGTGAAATGTCACACAGCCTCTCCATTGTCTTTGCTAACTGGGCACACAACAATCAGCAGGGATCTGGCAGTAACAGGAAAGAAAATGCCTGCACACACCAAGGCAATCCTGAAGGCTTCATGCATGTGGCAAACAATACATTGTTAGATAAATGAAACACAAGGATTGCATGAAATAAGAAAAGACACAATTAGAAAAGTTGCTGTTTGGTAGGACAGGAAGGAAGAAAGAGAAGAGAAAAAAATGCAAATAGCACATCAGGACTACAAACAAGCTCTTCAACAGACCACAGATTGAGTAATGCATGAGTTTGGGCTTTTAAGAGAATTACCATTCTGTTATTTGATGAAAATAAAAAAGTGGGCTTTGATATGCAAGTACAGAGAGAAGGAAAGGCCACTGCACATACGTGGTAAGATAAAATGGTCAAGCTCAATTGAGCTTGAAAAATCAGCAGTCTTCAAAGAGTAGCTAGGAGAGGCAAGAGAATGATTTGCTCTTAACTCTATCTCTCGCACAATGCCTGGATTGGACGGCGGCTTCGCAGCAGGTGGGCTCGCTGTAGACTCCAAAGTGGTGACACCTGAACTGTGCACATTGACCATGCTCCTCTGATCAGTGTTCACTCAGGCTGGGTTGGGCAAGAATAGATACCTCCAGGATCCATGAGTCGGTCCTGGCTTGGGATCAGCCATTATCTCATCGCAACACAGAGACAGATGGGCGGCTTAAATTGTCTGGTTTTTTGGTGGCCTGCAAAAATGGTCTGCTCCTTTTGCTTTATATCTTCAATGCAGCTGAAGAAGAGATGCACTACCAATGATTACTTTGAGAAAGTAATGAGTGCTCTCCTTTGGTTCTTTTACCTGACTGAGACAGAATTGTTAGTTGTTTACCTGCATGCAGAATGCAGCAGAGATGTTTTTGAAGCATGTACTGATAGAATACTCTCCCCAAAATCATATTTCTCTGGTTTCTCATTCAAACCAAAGTTAATTATTCAAGCGTGTGCTACTTTCTGACAATGTAAATATACGCAAGTTACATCCCAAACCAAAAGCTATCTCAGAAATGTTTTTCCTGGCTAGAAATGGAGAAAAACATTTTAAAATCTATTCAATAGGACTGACAGAAAAGGAACAGGGTGATCTATGATGAAAGAATCGATGCCTGAAGATGAAAACATGTTCTCAATTAACTGTAATAAGAAACAGACAACATGAAAGCTTTCATAACCTATGCATTTAGAAAGATAACCATTATTGCTTTCTGTGTTTTGAGGGAGCTGTAAAATGCAATGGTTTGGACTTAATATCTTTCTAAATTGCAGCTTCTTTTGTGTGCTTATTCTCCCCAGCATGTAGGGGTGGACCATCCACCCTCAATGATTATCATTCCCCTTGATGCTACCTCAATCACAAGAAAACTGCACTGTGAAAAGCTATGGTTTGGACTTGAAAGCTCACAAAAGACATAAAAAGAAATGCAAGGCATGTTCGTATTGGGGACTGAACACAGAGTGCATCCAAAGTTCAAAATAGCGCTTCTTTCATTTATAATGCAATCATTAATAAAACATTAGTGGTGCTCGAGAAAATCAAAACAAAGGACAGTCATGTGATTATTTGCCCAAGTTCCTGATTCAAAATATGCTATTTTGCTGTTAAATGTTAATTTTCTAAGAGATGACCGTGGGCTCATCACACAGAGGATACAGTTGAGTTTTTGCAGTTTCTTTTGTTCTTGTAACTAAACTTGTAAACTGTGTTCTTGTTATGACATTAATTTACTTCTTATAGTGATTTATATTCAACTATACTGTATATGCCTGTATATCTGTTGAGTACAATGATCTGTATTTTTTTACTACAATGAGTGGCAGAGATAGCGATGATAATATAACGAACAGTGTGAGGCACTATAAAGGTCAGCACAATTTGCATATCATCGAAGAGATGTTTCATTAGTCTGTCGCCCCGGAGCATACACAAATCCTGAAGACAGTAGAGGAAATTATCCTTAGGGATTTTGACCTTTAACATCCTTACATTTTAATCATACCTTGTTTTTATGGACAGAATAAATATAGAACGTAAAAAAGGCCAATAGTGCCAGTAGTAAGAATTCCTGCCACTCATAAACGCTTTCAGCAGCTTGTTATTTTAAACAGTGTTACAGTTATTGTCTGTTAGTTCCTGCCAGTAAATCTTCTCTACTAATATTTGGAACAGCACCTCTCTAAAGCCGCCAACTTTGGGTGACCTTTGTTATGTGCACATGCAGTTCCTGAGGGGTAGTGCTGTGCTTTTGTGTGCTTGGAGCGTAAATACTGGCTGGAGGGGACAGGTGAAAGGTCATGTGTGACTTTAGGGTCACCTGTGTGACCCTAAAGGTGTCTGGGACAGCCTTAGAGTGGTCCTAATATGTATACAAGTGTGTGTGACCTCTGGCACCCTGCTTTAGTGAAGGGACAAGGAGTGTAGGTTTCTCATTTTTGTTTTTTTTCTCTTAAGGATACCTGCAGACATTTTCTGATTGGTTATTTCTTTGGCAAAGCAACACCAGTGTAGTTTTTGGTGTGGGTCCAGGACTATTTCCAGGATGTATGTCACTAAAGCACAAACATATGTACTTATTTACGTGTGATTTGTGCACTTATGGAAAAAGTCTTATCGATGTATCTCATGCTACATTTTTCTCACTTCTTCCTTTTTTACTGCAGTACCTATTTCATGTATGTCATAGATATTGTAGTTAATATATTGGGTGTTTTACTTTATTATTTTTATTCATAATTGCTGGTGCATAACCGGATTGAGATCAAGATAGAGAACAACATTATTTTTAAAATACTCTTCGATTGCTTTATAGTGGCATTTAGAAATTACTATGGAGAATCTATTTGTATAAGTGTCATCAGAAGAATCAGTGTCTACTTACTAACGAAGGAAGTCTCCCCGAGGTAGCCCCGACGTTTCAGCACCACCTCCAGAAACTTGACCTCTTCATCCACCACATAGTGCTCCTTCTCCAGAGAGATCCAAGCCCAGTTCAGACGATACTGCTGGTTCTTCAGTTTGTTGCCTCCTGCAAACAAATACAGTTAATCGTGTTAAAGAAACTTAGAAATGGATCCATAGAAATAAACACAGGCATGGGAAAACACAAGGGATGACTAATAGTCTCACTAGCACATAATAATCCCAACAATGATTGCTATTTCTTATAGGGGGTTGCACAGACATTTCCAACAGCCCTAAATAGAATGTTTTCTTGGTTTCCTTCAGGACTCGACTTTGAGACTCAAAGGTATTAGTCAGGGAGAGTGGTGCACAGCCCCAATGCCAAAGGAATAAAGTTGTCTCATTGCTTCTTTTTTAATTACGATAAAAAGTGTCTGTTTCTTGTCTGAACGGAGGTATTTCATCCTTGCTTTTTGAAGTTGGATTCAAAGGGCGAGGCTACAGTCCTTGAGGGCATCGCTGCTACTATTTCACCATAAAGACTCAAAGCAGAGCCACACACACAGACATCAAAAAGACACACAGGTATAGAAATACAGAGAAAAATAGTGCACACACTGACCTATAAGGAAACCGCCACACACTTGAATCGAATTTGAATTGCACTCACTTGCCTCTAAGTAATTCTACACATATTCTTAAGACTTGGCACGCATCCACCAGACTGCACAGTAAGTGCTGCTGCTTTACTAGATCAGGATGTGAGATACAAATGACTGATCCACCAAGGATCTGGCACTTCTGAAAGTGCTGGAATAATAGCTAAACTGACAGAAGGGTGCAGGGTCATTTCTCACAGTGTTGCTGTTGTATTTGTTGGGCACGACTGAGAGTTTCTAACCCGCCCCACCCTTGTCGTTAGGGTCAGTAAATCTGTTACATCCAGCTGACCGCTCCACTGTGTCCATTTCCTCCCTCGATAGTCCTGCTGAGACCTTTACACATTCACCCTGGATGTTTTATTATGTGTGAGGGCACACACTCACCAGTTAATGTGTTTAAATGCTCTCTGCAACAGCTTTTTCCTACAGTATAGAGTATTTATTCAAAACTGAGTCTGAATGCCTGATGCTTTTTGACAACATTGTGCTCAAACCTTTTGTGTCACTGTGACCTGAGAGAAAAAGTGGGCTCTTTTTATGCCTTCTTATCCAAACCCAGCAAATCATTGAGTTGAGCAAACTTCATTAATCCATAATGAATACATGGAGGTACTTTCTGCCTGATAGAACACTTCAAGAGAGTTGTGAAGAATAAGATAGTAGGGAGATTCTAAAAAGCATTTCTAGTTACTTTTGGGCTTTATCAAAAATGCTAGAAAGAAGAAGAATAGAGAGATACTGATGTCCTTTGAACTTGTGTGTGTCTCAGTTAGACTTGGTGGTTGCAATTGCTGTCATTGGAATGACAAATTGCAGACACTGTAAAGATTGAGCGGGAATGAAAGGAGCTGCTATATTTCTCTTTTATGCAAAATTAACTAAATGTTGTATTAAATCATGAAATTCTTATAAATATTTTTTTCTATCCCTCTAAAAAAATAGCATTTTTCTTTGCTCCAGAGGCACCGCTATGAAGATGTTATCAAGGTCCTGATTAATTACTCAAACCATAATTAAATTGATGAGAGGTCCAACTAAAATAAACGTTTCTATAGTTGATGTTGTTTAGTTGGCCTGCTTTCCACTCAAGTCACTGTTCATGTGCACAACCCGTACATCTGGTATCCGAAAAAAGTTATAATTACATTTTAAAAAGAATATAGTTTGCATCACAAACAGCATGGGAAGGAACATCATAAAGGACAAGCACTAATTAAATGACTAAGCTCAGCAGGGAAAGTTCTTTGGTAAGTCATTACATGTGGCATTACATTATATAATATCCCTATTATAAAGTCAAACAAGCTTGATCCATATTACGGCAAGCAAGCGATAAGAAAAACTATTCAATGTGAAACTAAAAATGGTGTTTGTCAAGAAAACACATGTTTTAGGGTAAACACCGGCTGAACACTGTGTGATGAAAGAAACACAGAGGAAAAAGGGTGATTTGCTATTGTATAATATCAACTGGTTATAGAGAAATATGTTTTTTTTAATAAAATGTCTCAAGTGATACATTTTACAACTCATACATTCTTGAGGTTTACCACAGTGTAGGATTTTGGCTTCCTGTGTGTTCCACATAATTCTTGTGGAGACAGGTGACCTGTGTATGACAGGACCTCCCTGCTCCATTTGGATTAAAGCCATGCGGCATGCCACCGGTAAACATTGCATGTGTGATCTCTGAGTCGTGGAGGAGACAATCCTCCACTGAGGTAATGGAAACTGAGAAGGTCTTGTCTATTTGTCTAGATTTATATGGTTGGCAGAGACTTTGTAATAGCTATAACATTTAAGAATCGTATATCGCCAGATTTATCCAAAGGACCCTGTCATTTCAGTAAAAGCATGAAATGGTTTTGCATAGTTATTTACACGACACAGCCTACAAATCATGCTAAGCCTCAAAGGAGCAGCTTTCCCTTTCCATATGAATCACATTAAACACCGGTTAGCCTTCCACATTACTAACAAACATACTGTAAAGAGGATCTATTCATTATACATGTTTCATATCTAGCAAAATCCGAGGAAGATACCTCCAGCAGCGCTTTCTAATCTCAGGAAGAAAAACCTTTGTGTTCACAGTTTATATTACAATCACACCATGTCAAGAGCAAATATTGAGTTGAGGAGGCATTAAAGTCCAGGCAAAGCCGCAGTGTGGCCTTCAGGGAGCAGGGGAGTGGAGGTGCTCGTTTTCAGAAGACCGCTTCACTCCTACAGATTTCTTTCTAATTAAGATAAGCAGGGGTTAGAGTAAGTCCACTTCAAAGAGGCCCCAAGGATAACACCATAGTTAATCTTTAACCAACGTCTGCAGCAGTGAGACAGAATGTATTGAACAATATTGGTATCTCCTATGCTCCGGTCTTGCCACTGCTTTGCAGTATAGTGCAGAAACACACATCATATGCAGTGAAAGAATCATGTAGTGTACATTAACTTTATGTTAAATTGTGTTTCTTCTACAGTGTATACATATTCTCATTAAAAGCAAATAGCATATGGTAATAGGAGGATTCCTACACATTCCAGTGACTAGTCAGCTTAAGTTTAGTTTAGTTTATTATTTTTTTTCGAGCGTGTAAAACCAAAGAAAATACAAATGAAACAAAAGATGATACAGACATGATACAGTACTATAAAAATGAATGCAATAACAAAACGAAATATTTAATTAATAATTGAATATTCTGTAGTATCATTGTCTGATATCAATAAACAACAAAGCTTTAGCTAATTACACGTCCGAAAAAAAATCATTCACTGAATTAATTGATTGACTTTTAAGCAGTGGTAGTGTAAGTGAAAGTCTCAACAAAGTATCCTCCTCTATTATTAGAACCACTTTACAATGACCAGCCTTGTACATGACTTGTTTTCACAAACAACTCTGTACAGTTCATGGGTCAGCCCTTTCTGTTCCGTCCAATCACATACTAGATGTGTGATGAGGGACGGCAACCTTTTGAGAGAGTCCAAAGAATGTGAGAGACTGGACTGTGCCAACTTAGTGCCCCTGTCTCCTCCTAGCATACAGTACATGTTGCAGACAGACCTTATAGGGTCACCGTGAAGCATTGTGGGTCCACGATACCCCATGGACCCTCGCCTGTTCATTGAACCAGACACACAGGCAGAGCCAGCCCCACACTGATTAGGCAGGATAAAATGGGACAAGACTGTGAATCCCTTTCAATAGGCACAATGCATCTAAAGTTACCATATGATCATCATATACCTTAAACGGACTGTGCGCTAACAGTTTCTAAGATCCACAATAGCTGAATTATACTGTAGCATTAAAGCCAAGTACACTTTAGAGACGGATGAACAATCAGGAAAGTGCTTACAGGCCAGAGATTTAAGTTTTAAGCATGTGATTTACAAGATATCCTTTCAATGCTTTTGAAACAAACCACCAGGGACACAAAGCCATCGGAACTTCTTATAATACCATGTATTATTTTCATAATAAAGGCATGAAGTCTCAATACTGCTGAAGTATAACCATATTCTATTGCTGACACAACTCGTAAAGCATGTAGCTAAAGGAGACTGGAAGCCTTTAGTTATAGTAGCCATAATGTATTTTACATTTATGCTAAAGAAAGTCGTAATACAAATAGTAGATTAATTTGTTTACATGTTTTACTTTCATACAAAATGTAATAATGTGCATAACAAAATGCATGATGACGTGTTCTTACCTGTATTGGAAGCTACAAATTCATATGAGGAAGATTTAAGCATATTGTTTAATTAAGTCATAATTACTCAATTTATCCCAGGCCCTGAATCTTGATCAGACAGGTTTTTGTGAACAGCTGAAAGTAATTTAAATAAAAAGATAAAAGGATTCATCGAATTTCCTGTTGACGAAGTTGCGTCGCAATTGCAATCAGCTGATCACCTGCCGAGACTGACTGTTTTTGTTTGAAAACTAAATAAAATAAAGTACCTGGTCCGAAAGCAGAGACATATGAATTGTAAAGCAGAAATGTTGCCTATTTGTCTGATTATCTAACATTTTGATTATGACCAGGCAACCCAGTCTCACGTCATTAAGTGTTATAGTCACAACATTTAATCTATTGATTCGTGTTCACCAACACGATTTTCCCCTTTTTTTCGTGTCACACAGAACGATTTTAAAAGCAATATATTCCTATTGGTAGTATGTTTCGTGCCTGCAGCACGTCTTTTTTTCCGGTCGGGTCTTGGAAGACCGGAAGCTGTGTGGTTCATAAAAACATTTTCTTACTCAATATCAAGCCACAATTATTGTTTTTATTTTAAATCGTATAATGTCTGACTTTTCTTGCCGTCCTTGAGGAAAAGAAATGGGGCTCAGAGCCTCAGAATACTGAAATGTATGTATTTTTTAAATCTTTTTTTCCTTCTAATTTGTTATTATTTTCTAAATAACACACTGTTATTTACTCAATAATAACACACAATTATCCTTGTTTTTATTTATTTGTTTAATTCTATAATATCGGGCTTTTTTGCCGTCCGTCAGGAACTGAATTTCAAAATAAAGTCACCGGAAACAGACGTGCGATACACACCCACTGAACTGATTACCCAAGATCCTCAGCAATTGTTGAAGCTCGGTGATTGTATGTTTTAGCAGCAATGCACGTTGGGATATGGTGTTAAAGCGATATTAAATATCTATCAACAGATTTGCGTTGCCAGGATGTTGGAGTGGCAGTGCACCAAGGTTACGCCGAGCTTCAAACAGCACTATGAAATGGAATGAAACCAGAGCAGACTATCCAAAACTAGGGTTACGTATTGTAACCCAGCTTCTATGAGTATAGGCGCAGCCCTCTAAGGCTATCGCTATTGGGTAAACCCCACTGCACGTGTGCAGCACTGACAGACTTATTCCACGCCCACCTACGACGTGGGCCCCACCTCCGGGTTCACTTCCGTATAAATAGGAAGTAGGCCCTACAATCCGCTCCCACAGCTTTTCTTCAGCTATTCGCGGCACCAGTGGGGCCCAAACCTTAGAGGGCTGCGCCTATACTCATAGAAGCTGGGTTACAATACGTAACCCTAGTCCTGTTTCGTATAAGGCTTCGCCCTCTAAGGCTATCGCTATTGGGTTAAGGGCGAAGCAGGATGTAGTCTACGCCCCACTGGTTCCGTCCGTTACCAGAAGCACAAAACACACCTACTCAGTTAATAACCCATGTCCATTTCGCCGTGCGTAAATGGAGCATCACGTTCCCAGGGAATATAGCATTTCCAAAATGAATATTTCCCCATCAAGGAACGAAGGTAGGCTTACTCGGGCTACCTGTCGTTTAAAAAGTAGAGTTTTTTAAGTCTTACTTGTTAAAAACGATCAAGAGAGGGGAGCAACGGCCGCTTTCTACATGCCGACAGGCAGGAGAGAGGCCTGCAATTTGGAAAATCCCCGATATTTCTCAATCAGGCAGACTATTCAGTACTGAGTGTGTCAGAGAGGAATGGGAGACATCCCTCAAATAAAAACGAATAAACGAACAGGGTGAAGACCAAGATGCAGCAGTGTAAATGTCTTCCACTGTCATTCCTCCGAACAATGCCGTAGAAGTTGATATTCTCCTGGTGCTGTGCGCTTTAATGTTTTCCGGTGGATCCAATCCAGAGGAAACATACGCCTGTGACACCGCCTCACCCAGCCAGTGTGACAGATAGAGGCTGCCCTACTGAGCGCTCTCTGAAATGCACAAACAGACGCTGGGATTTGCGTAACGCAGCCGTGCGTGTAACATAGCATGCCAGCGTGCGCACGGGACGGGAGATGAGATGTGGCTTCTTCCTCTGATGTGTGAGGCGGAGGAAAGAAGCCCTCCAAAGTTATCACTCTCGATCTGAACGAGCTTGTGATCACCTTCGGCATAAACGCCGGGTTCGGGCGTAACACAGCTGAGCTGCCATCTCCTTGGGTCTGGAGACATGAAGGAGCCACAGAGAGAGCAGACAAATCACTCACCCTTTTAGCTGACGTCAGAGCCAGGAGCAGCGCTACCTTGGCTGACAGAAACTTCAGGGGAACTTGATCCAGCGGTTCAAAAGGGGCTTTACCTAGTGCGCACAGCACTACAGCCAAATCCCATTGAGGCGCTAAAGCGCGTGATACCGGTCTGAGTCTCTGTACTCCTCGTAGGAAACGTTTTGTCAGCGGGTGACTAAACACCGTGCTGACCCCAAACCCTACATGGCATGACGAGATGGCAGCCGCATACGTTTTTATCGTGCTATGGGCCAATTTCCTGTCCAGCAACAGCTGGAGGAATGACAGCACGAGAGGCAGGGGACACGCTACGGGGTCCACGCTTTTTCCTACACACCATCTTTGGGATGCCGTCCATTTGGTTGTGTACAACGCCCTGGTGGACGCGGCTCTGGATCCCTGAATAGTCCTCACAACATCTTGAGAGAGGCCGAGCCCCTCTAAGTGTTCCCGTTCAGGGGCCATGCCCACAAACGTTGGCCTAACACTGGGTGACCGCTGATTGCTCCCTCCACCTGGGAGAGAGCATCCCTCCGCCACGGAATTTCCCACGGTCTCCCTGACAGCATCCGCTGCATGCAGGGAAACCAGGACGCTCCCGTGCGCTCCGGGGCTATTAAGACCGCTACCAGTCGCTCCTCCTGCACTCGGCCCAGGAACCGAGGGATCAGAGGGACTGGTGGGAAAGCGTACAGTAACACCCTGGGCCAAGGTCTGTGTGCGAACGCGTCCACCCCCAGAGGGGGGTGATCCTGCCTTCTCAGGGAGAACCAGAGAGCACACTGCGCGTTCCCGCGAGCAGCGAACAGATCCACCTCTGCTGTCCCGAACCTGCTCCACACTTGGGAGACCAGCTCGGGGTGGAGGCTCCAGTCCCCTTGTCGAGGACCTCCTCTGGACATGAGATCTGCCCCTCTGTTCAGCTCGCTGGGAATATACACTGCTCTGATCGAGAGCATGTGTGTGCGCGCCCAGCACAACAGCTGTGTTCAGCAGCTGCTCTGATCGTACACCTCCCTGACGATTTATGTAGGCTGCCGCCGTTTTGTTGTCTGTCCGAATCATCACATGATGATTCCACAGCAACGGGGCAAAGTGCTGAATTACTCTCCATACGGCGAGTAATTCCAGCGCGTTTATATGAAGGGACATGTGCGGCGTCCACTGTCCCCCCACTGCCTGCGACATGCATGTTCCTCCCCACCCTGAGAGCGATGCGTCTGTAAACACCGAGGTGTGTGACGTCACTCTGCCGAGGGGAACCCCCACCGACAGGATATGGGGATTTTTCCAGTAGGTCAGATCTAAACCTACGGATGGAGGAATGCACACCCTGCGTCTCCTCTGACGCACGGGGTCGATGCGCAGGCGAATGAACCACCTCTGAAGTCTCCTCATGTAAAGGAGACCCAGGGGGATCACCACGTGACCAGCTGACATCATGCCCAACAGCTGCATCACGGAAAGGGCTGTCACCACCCTGCCGGGTGTGACGCGCCTGAGGAGAGCTGTCAGATTCTCCACTCTCGGCTGTGAGAGTCGTGCTCTCATGCGGGCTGAGTTGAATTCCATTCCCAGATACTGTACATGATGATCTGGGATGGAAGAGGACAGCTCTTCTCCCAATTGATTATGAAACCCAGGCTTGACAGGTGAGATACGAGTTGTACCGTCTGTAAAGCAGCTTCCTCTCTGGAGCGAGCCAGCAACAGCAGGTCGTCCAGATAAA
Organism: Pseudochaenichthys georgianus; assembly: GCF_902827115.2. Taxonomy (NCBI): domain Eukaryota; kingdom Metazoa; phylum Chordata; class Actinopteri; order Perciformes; family Channichthyidae; genus Pseudochaenichthys; species Pseudochaenichthys georgianus. The sequence continues at coordinate 16,471,519 of NC_047515.1, forward strand.
ATAACACTCTCATCCCTCCTCTGCGTAGCGGCTCCAGCGCCGTCTCCACACACTTTGAAAAAGTGCGTGGAGCCAGGGAATATCCGAACGGCAGTCGATTGACTGGTACGATATTCCCTGGAATGAAAAACGCAGGAATTTCCTGTGTTTTGGGATGATGGTTATATGGAAGTAATGGGTCTCATTCCCCCCGCCCCGTCTCCTTCGGGACCAGAAAATAGCGGGAGTAAAAACCCCTGATTTTCTTCCCTTTGAGGAACCCCGGGAAAAGGCTTTCTTTAACCAGAGTTCCTGCCGCTCTGCACGGAGCGCGAGACACTGTTCTTGGGATGACAGGACTTTCTGTATCCCGTAGGACTGCGGGGGGGGGAGAGGCGAATTGCAGAGACTACCCTCTGCCCATCCGCCTCTCATCCATCTGTCCATCAGACATACTCGCCGCCACCCTGAGTACCATACAGTACTCTGATAGTGCCGGGTGTACATTCTCTGGATGTGCTGTGGTTGGTAACAAACCATGCCAGAGCCCTCCACATGCTGCATTCCACACCGGCTCTCAATATGTCGTCGTTTAGGAGAATACTCGTAAACTGCGAGTTCACACTCAACCCCACTAAGGGATGAGCGGAGTTGTGTGCAGTGCTGTCCACACGAGGCGTAATAATGGCCCTCCGTGGGCTTATTACGACCGTGGGTAGGAGGTGTCTGAGACAGAGGAAAAATCCATGCTGCCTAAACCCAAAAAGTTTACGGTAGACGGACTTGAATAGCAAGCCCAGCTGTTTTATTAACCGATAAGTTAAAAAACCCAGCCGGCTTAGGCAGCGAGCCATGCTGCCAAGTAACCAATAGGCTCTTGGCAGCTGGCTTAAACCGGGGAGCCTTGCTGTATATTAACTTCCCTCTGTCCATATAACCCACGCGCCGTCCTCAAGGCACGAACCTGCTCTGGATGTGCTGTGGTTGTCATGGTGACGAGCCACGCCAGAGCCCTCCAGACGTTGCATTTCACACAGGCTCTCCTTATGTCGCGTTTAGGAGAAGGCTCGTAAACCGGACATTTCAGGTGCGTTCACGCTCAACACCCCTAAGGGATGAGCGGAGGTGTGTGCAGTGCTGTAATAATGGCACACGTGGCTCATTACGACCGTGTGTAGGAGGTAGGTTTGAGACAGAGGAAAAAAATCCGAGCTGTCTAAAACCCAACAGGTTTTAAAGACAGTCGGTTATGCAGCAAGCCATGCTGCCTATAACCGACAGATTAGGGGCAGCCGGCTTACCCGGTGAGCCTTGCTGCTTATTATTATCAATCTGTCCATCGAATACACATGTCGCCACTCTGAGTAATACTCTGAGAGCGCACACCTGGTTTGGAAGTGCTGTGGTTGTCATGGTGACGAGCCACTTCAGAGCCCTCGCCGCCGTTGCCCGTGAAGCAGCCCAAGAGGGGCCGGACCGAAAAAGGCTGCGAGGGGCCCTCCACACGCTGCATCTCACACCGGCTCTCATCCTGTCTCTGTTTCGGAGAAGGCTCGTAAACTGGACATTGAGGCGCGTTCACGCTCAAACCCGCTGAGGGAATGAGCGGAGGTGTGTGCAGTGCTATTCACACAGTGCGTAATAACAGCCCTGGGCTCATTACGACCGTGTGTAGTATAAGCACATCTGAGACAGAGTAAAAAACCCGTGCTGCCTATAACCGACAGGTTTAGGAGCATCAGGTTTAAACCGTCAAGCCCTGCTGTTAAGTAACCGGCTGGTTAATTACAGCTGGCTTGTGCCGCGAGCCCCGCTGCCGCGCTAACCAACAGGTTACAGCCGGCTCAAACGGCGAGCCCCGCTGTCTGTTTAACCTTACAGGTAACAACAGCTGGCTTATCCACCTCCCCACGCTGTATTACACAGCGGCTCTCCTCATGTCGCCATTTAGGAGCTTTTAAAACTCGTAAAACGGACATTGAGGTTCACGCTCAAACCTGCTTGAGGAATGAGCGGCGGTGTGTATAGGAGGCACATCTGTGACATAGGAAACAAACCCGGGCTGTCTAATTAACCGACAGGTTTTAAAGACAGCTGGTTTTAGCCTTAAGCCTTGCTGCCTAACAACCGACAGGCTGTGAAGCAGCCGCTTATGCAGCTTTATGTCATCCGGAGGAGAGCTCTCCTGAACCGGGAGATCTCATTAGGCGGCTGCCTTTCCGATGATCTCCGGGAGTTCCTCCACCTGGTGATCCGTGAATGGAGGGGAAGGAGTCGCCTGACTGCTGCCCGCCACTCGGATCCAATAAATAAAGGGCTTGGTCCACAGAGTAAAAACTCCTGGACCAGCCATTCATCCTCGGCCGCAGCAACGAGAGCGTCCGCTCTCCACTGCCTGTGGGCCCGAGGGAGATGGACACAATGAGTGCACGACACCTGGGGAGTGAGAGCCGCGTTTGCGTGCTCTAATCCCCGGCAAAACTCACACCGTGAGCTCTGGTCGTAACTCATATGTCGGGTTGACACTGGGCCCCCACCCTGTTTCCCCCGTCCGGAGGAGAGGGAGGATGGGCCCAGGGGAACCAGGAATGTTTGCTCTTTTAGCTCTTAAAATAACTTGTTTTGCCTGTCAATGCTTCTGCAACGGAGTGCTGAAGAAAAGTAGGAGCGGATTGTAGGGCCTACTTCCTATTTATACGGAAGTGAGCCCGGAGGTGGGGCCCACGTCGTAGGTGGGCGTGGAATAAGTCTGTCAGTGCTGCACACGTGCAGTGGGGTTTACCCAATAGCGATAGCCTTAGCCTTATACGAAATAGAACTGGACTCGAACGGGTCCAGCCCCGTTCAAGTCCATGGTAAGCTATTGACATTCTGAATCCATAGATGTGTCTGCCATCACCAAAAACCCCTGATTATTCTCTCAACTCAGTATTTACATTCTTATATTCAAAGAAAATCAATAATATCTTTAAAAACTACAAGCACATGTCTATAGGCTGTGCACCGTTATGGTGTAAATACAGCCTATTTACCAATTGGATCAAATATAAAAGTCAGCCGAATTACTATTGATACTGCAAGGAGAAGTATTGTGTGAAGAGAAATTGAAGATGTTGTTTAATTGCTGATATATTTATGATCCACGTCACGTATTCAGTTTCGGTGGCAGTTCTTCCAGTTTCTCCAGAAGTATTCTAATCAGGGCTCTATAAATATACAGTAGAACTACGGCAGATGTGTAATATTTGATTTCTTTTTTTCCCCCAATGTTTTCGGATTTCATATCGCATAAACACCATATCCCAAGGTGCATTGCGGCTAAAACATCCAATCACCGAGCTTCAACCATAGCTGAGGATCTTGGGTAATCAGGTGTGTATCGCACGTCTGTTTCCGGTGACTTTATTTTGAAATTCAGTTCCTGATGGACGGCAAAAAAGCCCGATATTATAGAATTAAACAAATAAATAAAAACAAGGATAATCGTGTGTTATTGTTGAGTAAATAACAGTGTGTTATTTAGAAAAGAATAACAAATTAGATGGAAAAAAGATTTAAAAAATACACATTTCAGTATTCTGAGGCTCTGAGCCCCATTTCTTTTCCTCACGGACTGCAACAAAAGTACGACATTACGATTTAAAATAAAAACAATAATCGTGGCTTGATATGGAGTAAGAACATGTTTTTAAGAACCCCACAGCTTCCGGTCTTCCAAGACCCGACTGGACAAAAAGACGTGGTGCAGGCACGAAACATACTACCAATAGAAATACATTGCTTTTAAAATTGTTCTGTGTGACACGAAAAAAAGGGGGAAATCGTGTTGGTGAACACGAATCAATAGATTACATGTCGTGACTATAACACGAAATGTCGTGAGACTGGGTTGGACCAGGATGCCTCAAAGCTCAAGATTAATCAGGATGATTATGAATACTAAAAGGTCCCCCAGAAGATAAATACTTATAATCCAAACTTTCCATTCAAGTCAATGTTTCGCATTGACTAAAGCCAATGACAATATACTGTGTTTTGTGTTGAAAACGCAAATGGTCACATCTCCTTGAATGTGCTGTGTCTATTCATGATCCACAGAGGATGAATAATTTCCCTTAGAACACATCATGAGTTTTCTTCCAGCGCAACGGCAACACTTTATACATGAATCTGACAAGCAATAAGGATAGCCCTACAGAATAAAGACTTTAATATTGTATGTATGATGAGCATTGCAGTCTCTAGGGCATTTAGTTGGTCATAAAAACTTTGAACCTTGTTCATTGGAAATTCTGATGTCATATATTATATTATCAATCTGCTTATTACGTTAGTTCTGTACAGCATACAGGACAATAAAAAAAGACAAAATGGTCAGCTGCATGACATTACATTTAAGTTAGAAAAAAATCAATAGCCTAGGTTCTGAACAAGCTTTATATAATCAGTAGTTATCTTAACTCTATACAATGAGTTGCTTCAGGGTTCCATTAAGTACCAGACACCAGCATACTTTTTACCTCTCTAATGAGGGAAAAAGGGATATGACAATCTTGTTGAAAGAAGGGAAGCACATGGCAGAGGATAAAGAGCCAGATAGCAGGGAGACGGAGAGAGAGCGATATGGTCTAATCACCCTAAGCCTTGTATCAGCAGTAACGAGTTGGCCATGGATTGAAAGATTTGGAACTGCTATGATTTCACAAGCCCTAAACCCATTTCTACAAGCACAGCCTTTCAGGGCACTGGTGTGCCATAAATGTGGCCGCACCACAGGGTCCATTCTGGCTGCTGTCGCCTCTGTGTCCGCTCTGGTCACTCTGAGGCGACATTTGAGGGGCCTCAAAGGAAGGCCAGAGGCACTTATGAACAAAAGTGCTGGGTCTGAGAGCCAAGCAAGGCTTTGCTCTCAGCAGGGAAAGTTCTTAGAGATTAACATATGAACCACAGCTCCAGAGGTTATTTAACTCTCTGTGCACTTAAAAAAGGACTAACGCTAAAGATGTTTAGAAATGCAATAAACAAGAGGTGCTGACAAATATAAATGCCTGTTCAGTTCCTTGGGAAGATGGTTTCTTGTTATGTCAGCTGTTGGGAAATTATAATACAATTTTGGAGTTATTTTAGATTATATTATTATTATTATTATTATTATTATTATTAGGTTAGTTTATTTGTACAGTTTAGCACATTTTGAGACACAGAGGCAATGCAAAGTGCTTCACATAGACATTTAACACATAATAATTAAAAACAAAACAAAAACACAAAAAAAAAGATTAATAAAAGCGATAAAATAATGGTTGCAGCTAAAAGTGCAATGATAAGGCACAGTTAAAGGATCTCAGGATAGGCTGCATTAAAGGACAGTTTTTAACCTTGATTTAAAAGAACCCAGGGTTGGGGCAGACATCAGAATTTCCGGCAGTTTGTTCCAGGTTTGTGGTGCATAAAAGCTAAAAGCAAATAAATGGTATAAATCATCATATTCTCTCCCTTGTTTGGCATTATGCAGGCGAAACCTGACAGTAAGATTGACAAACTAAATAGCTCATGAGAGCAAGAGCATATTTTTAAGTTGCGGCACAATCAACCAACATTCACAGAAAGTCATTCAAGGTAAAGTACTTAACGTTCTAGTTTCTGATTAAATGTGCCTTCCGTGATTTAAAAAAGGAGCTTTATTGTTATTATACATTTTATTCTCCACAGTACAGTTGACAGTAAAATACCCTTTAAAGTAAAGTAACAACTTCCAATCCCTTCCCACACTTTCCCTTTTGATTCCAAATTGCAGAATAACGTTGTTGTGGTAACTGCTGTTGAAAAGCAGTAAAGGATTCAAATGAAACTTGTTTGCATGGAGCTCCTTTATGTGTGGCCTAGGAGAGAATTGTGTCAGAAGAAATACCGTACACTGTCCATGCAGTGAAAGGTCACTCCTGTCCTGGGAGTCTGCTTCATGCTCTAGTGTCCTTGCACACTGCCACAAATTACACCATTTATCATCCAGAAAACACTTTACACAGAACTCACACATTGGCTTTAGAGATGCATTGTTTGAAAGTTATTGAGAGAAATTCTAAATTAATTTGTTGAGAAATATGAATCCATGCTGTATATTTTGAAAAAAACAACAGACAGAAAAACAACTCGATACATGCCCTCTGGATATTTGCTAAGGTCTTTATTTCTCTGTGTCTACAAATTACTGCCATGAAATACTGGCAAACATCCTTGGTTTTTAAGTATAATCCTATTGGCCTCGTCTGGAAATGTTAGTTGAAACTAAATCTTTCCAAACACCTTATGGATTAGCAAGCTGCCAACTTTTGATGCACAACTCAAAAGATGTGTTTTGTTGTGGGTTGCTGATTTCCAACAGGGGGCACAGGGTGGCCTGCCTAGTAACCATGGGGTCAGGATCTATCCCTTATCATGGCCACATCATTAGGGTGGAAAAACAGACTATTCACACTTGGGTGGTCACAAGTTATTCTAACGTATTTCAATATTCACACGTTTGGTTAAGCTTCAAACATTGACAAGAAGATTGTGATTAATATTTACTCCTTTGGAATTTATAACAAATCCTCATCCCTCCAAAACTTTTATAATATAATTAAACATTAACATTCAGAAAATGCCATGTGTTGTCTGGCCTTGCTTAGCAAAATGATGATTGGAGAGAAAAGATTAAAAATCTATATTTATAGTATAAAATAGTATATTTCTACGGGCAAGTTCATAAATCAATAAGCTGACCTTAAGTTTAGTAATTGATCCAAAAGATGTATAAAAGTTGTTTTTCAGGACTTTGCTTGTTTCGATTGTGAAGGTGAGATCAGATAGTGTATCCCTTGGTTGCCCTTGAATGGCATTCCTGTCTGTCAAGGAGAATGCTGCCTTGGGTGTCTTAATTAACAATCAGCGACATGGTTTAGAGAGCAAAAGCCTTAACTCTCAATAGCAGGGGTAACAACAACAACAGACTGAATTAGCAGCTGCAGGACTTTCTTACACATTCACTTGTGAAGGCCATTGTGTATCTAAAAGCAAGTTTCTCGCTCATTACCAATCAGCTGAATTTATATCTTATTAGTATATACATTTATATTAAAGATGGAATTCTTATCTCTTCACATGGTAGTCATAATTCGAGGTTTGAAAAAATGCCTGCTACTAAAATGAATGAGATTGCTAAATTGGAGACTTTTTGTACAATATGAACGTCCAGTAGCTTTGGCAAAACTGTGACCCACCTGCTTTTGGGCTATTCTTGGAAAACAATAAAACACTTCCTGACTGAAGAGATGAGCTTATGGAGACAAAGATATACTGTATCTACATCCCAGGAACTGAAAGACTTGCATTGTTACAAGTGCATGTGTTAAATATATATCAACGCTCCATATTGCTGGTGGAATATACATGTACATGGGTAGTGAAATAAAAAAAGGGCATGCAAGGGGAAGTGTGAAAATGTGAGAGAAAATAAAGCAACATATGGATGCAGGATGAATGGACTTGACAGAGAGAGGGGGACGTGCTTTTTCCTTGACCCTTGAATGCACAGTGTTTGTTCTCTTGTCAGATCGAATAATGGTGGACTGTTTGCTGAAAGCAGCAGTGTAAGGCCATAGAATATAAAACTCTATCCCAGTGCCACAGACTCATGAGCCCCATACTAATAGAGCATGTTTGTCGAGACTGTTCTCAGGGCCTCCATTGGTTTCATTATAACAACATGTTCCGGCTGCATTACAGTGTTTTCTTGCAAATCCTCACATGTAGAAAGGCTTTTGCCTGAGAGGAAAATGCTCCCTGAAAAGCTTGAATGGTAATTCCTAAGAAGTGTTAAATGACTCTCGGTTCTTTGTTTATGACTGGTAAAAAAAAAAGGAGCCTTCAAGTAGATCTGAGCAAAACTGTGTGTTAAAGATAAGCATGCTAGCCTACTTTAATGTTGTTGTGTTTTATTTTCTCCTTTTTGTAATATTGAAGATTAGACTGTGCAGCAAAAAAAGAAAAAAAGGGCTCAAAAATTTAGAAAAATATTCAGCGATGTAGACTCTGTTCAAAACTGCAAGTGCCATGCCCTTTATTTCAATTTGGATATCTTTGTTCAACCATATTAAATGAACACTGGAAAATGGATGGAACACTGGTAGCTGTAGGGGTGGATTCTTTAACGTTGTATGACGTTGTAGTGATCATGCGTAATATTTAAAACGTTATTTGTTTGCAGCAATTGAATTTCAAGTGTCACTCTTATATCATTTACATGTAGTACATTTAGTTTATTTTTCAATATTTAAGTGCAATCTAATGCAGTATGTTGTGTAAAAATGTTGCCAACAAGTAAAGCATATTGTTAGTTAAGCACTTAATTTTGCAAGGCAAACAGCATTATCATTTGAAAAAAAACAATGCCATTAAGTTATGATTTTCAATATTATCTACTCTAGTGCATTTAACTTTGAGAGCCTGTACTGAATGCTAATTTGAAGCCACATAACCGGACATCTTTCAATGTTTACAGTCATTATCTTGATTTGGAGTGGGAGATTTGGTTTGCAGCCAGGTAACTAAAGCGGTCACAAACAATCATTAAAAAACAATAATTTAAAAACCTTCAGTTAAAACAGCAACTGTAGCAATAGAAATCAGCCTGTAATATTGACCCTTAACCTACTTGAGCGTACTAAAATAGCCGCAGTTCCTTTAATCGGTGCACCATAGTCCTTGCAAGTCTATGTAAGCAGACAGTGTTACATCTAATGCTTTATTGATCCCATAGACTGCAGATGAAAATTAGCTCATTAGCTAATTTTGGCATATTTACACCGAGATGGAAACCAAATTGTTGATTAATGAGCACTGTCCCTGATACAACTTAACAAATGGCATTACTTTACGTACAGGCTTTTAAATCATCAGATGGTTATTTCTTGGCAGTTGGAATAAGCAACTAATGATTTTGTATCAGCAGTCATTATTCAAAAATACAAAGACAGCAACACATGTTATCTAAAGAAGCCCGACAACACATTTATAATATTTCCTGCTGGGCAAAATAAAGTGTTATTGCTTTTTATAAAACGGACAAGTCAAATCAAGCAATCTGATTGGTTCTTAGCCGTGATATAATGAGCGTATATCACGGGTAGAATTGTAGTTACTTTTCACAAGTTATGTATCCCTCCGCGTCTGAGAAAAGCTACAACTGTTACATTCCGTTATGAAACTAACTAACTAACAAAGCTTAAAATGGAAACATTTAAGGTTAACTTCGACCTCCGGGGTGGCCTTATTATGGAGGAGTGGATTGAGCAGTGCCTATCTCCAGAGAAAAAAGCACCTAAACGATGACATGCAGAGCTACGTGAAGCGCAGGTAGACCAACTGGAAAAGTACCACCATTCAAAAGCTTTCTGATGCGGGTCTTGAAACAAAGCAGAGAAATGATGACCGTTAGTGGCCACAGGTGCGAAAGCTCTCTCCAGAGCTACTGGAAGCCGAATCTCGGGGACCGGAGAAAGTGGAGCAATATTCTCGCAACGCCAAGCAACAGCCTAGTACAACCTCAACAAGTAACCACGTAAGCCATTCTACTGATGCTGGACAGTTTTTCAGTGGTTGCACAATAAACGGCAACATACAAATGTATGTAAATAAATAGCCAAATAATCGATCAAGGCTCTCTAATATGTTCGCTAGCTGTTAGTGTTGTTGCATAGCAACCACCTCGCACTATGTTTTGTGCAGAATTTTGAACATCATTATTTACTAATAAAAACTATTTAAATTAGAGTGTGTGTTTTTCTTTCATATTGCCACACTTGGTAACCGTTTTATAAAAGCAATAGCTCACTTCAGGCCTGTCGTGAGCTATTGCTTAAATATAGAATGTCAGTCAAGTAAGCAGATCTATTTTATATGGAACCGGTAACTATGATCGTTTAAAAACAACCCGAACACTTTATAAAATGTCCACAGAACTGTACCAAATGTCTCTCAACTCTCAACAATAAAACGCTACAAGAAGCTGCTCTCTATGTTGGGCTTCCATTCAGAGACAATGGTGTTCACAGATGCAGGACCTGGTGTAAGGAGCACAACACCCAGACCCTGGAGGAATGCTAAAGTAATATGGTTTGATGATTCTATTTCAAAGACACAGACAACTACATTTAAAGGACAAAAGCTTAATGTCAAATAGAAATAATAAAAATGAGAGGCTTGCAAAAGTTACATTGAGGCCTACAGCTATATTTTGGACTTTTTAACACACTGAATGTGCCCTTTAAAAGTGATCAACCCTCTTCAGAAGTTAAATGAACTGTGAATTAAAGCTTAAGCTGACTATCCCAAGGGTTTCACCAAGGCCTTAATAGCATTACGTGTTCCCTCCCTGTAATGAAACACAAAGAGCTTGGGGAGAAAAAAGGTTTACATTTTGACCAGTGATAACCTTTAAAGTATTACAGTACACATTTGGGGAAAGTGTAATAGCTTCTGACAATTACTTAGGGATTAAAGGAGCTAAATGTGACGGCCGTATCAGAAAACCCAGCGGTCTAGACCTGCACCCTGTGGCCTATCTATGTTTCCCTATTCCCATTTACTTGCTAATATGTAACTCTTCACTCAAGCCCGTGTCCTGGAAAACCAAGATAAGCCCATGCATGGTCTAGTTAATTTCAGGCCGCAAGACATTCCTCACTATTCTACATGGGGGAAGGGTTTATCTGAGCTCTGGACATTTGCCTGGTTGTTTCAGACATGTTTTGAAGTTGTTATTTATGTCTGTTTAAGCAGTCAAAATCCATCAAAATATGTTTACTCTATATTTACCATAGAGTAATCAAGTCTGTGTGAAATATCTAAATGATATCCATCTCAGTCTCTATTGGCCTCCACTTTTTCCAGAAAGTGGACGTGACAACATTTAGATGAGACTGCACACCCACAGGGCTCACCAACTAAATTAGAGCCATCACAACTTGTCAACACAGGCGGTGTTTAGAGAGTGAAATGCACATCAGCACATTCATGCCTTCGCTACAGGCGACAGGAAGCCGCTTGAAGCCTAGCCCCCACCATTACTGGGACCAACAGAGCTCTTCTATCTTTCATCTCTTCTGACTGCGCTCCCCTCCCACTTCTCAACGAGATGACTTCTCATATCCTGCCTATCAGTCTCCACTTATGGAGGATAGCAGGTGGTGGTGAGTGTGAGCTTGATCCACACACAGAATCCCCAAAGGATTTCATCAGCACCTTTTATGAGATGAGAGCCGTGTTACTCTCAAGACACACTCCAACCATGTCCACAGGGAGAATTTAAAATGTGAACCTTCTCAAGAGAGGTTCCTTCAAACTATGTAACATTTTCAATTCCCCTCTACTGTATATATTTTCTTGGCATACTGAAATGCTGATTGTATCAAAATCATAGAAGCTGTTTTCCCCCCCTGGCCTACATCATAGCAGTTTAATCAAGAAAGACAACAGCTTGAAATCAAAGACAAAGCAGTTATCAATTAAACTGTAGCTGATGCCAAGCATCTTGATGCAACATTTTAGCGGTGCCAGCTTCATCTCTGATTATGGGATCAGGCAGCTGGTCCCGAGATAGATAAATGGGGGCTGATTTGTGTAGGCAATGGTGTGTGTGTGTGTAGGAATGCGTGTACATAAAAAGTGCCTACAAAGGAGATCTACAGTACCCCTCATTTGGGCTCCAGTGAAACCCAGGCTAAGACAGAGAGTGCTGTGACACTACAGCCTCAGCCCAGCTGCCAGAGACTTATGGTGCCGCAGGGCCTTGAGGAAGATCTCAGGCCCACTGCTGGGATTCAGGGGCCAAAAACACATTTTCCAGAGTGATTTTGTGAAATTGAACAGAAACTCTGTTACTGGGGAAAAAAAGATGTCACAGCAGTGATTATGGCTTGACAGACTCTCAGAGTTCCTGCTGTTTTCTGGCAATATCAGTTTTGTGAAAACACAGTCTTATTAAATTGCTCGACATGTGACAGTCACAATTAAATGCAATACAAATGGACTGCTCACATAGAGACAGGGATTTTATATTTGCTTTCATTGAAGATTTGAAGAGATATGAAAATAGTTTTTTTCTTCTCCTGTTGGCAGTGTTCGAAAGCTCTTTGTATTTTGCATATGTCTTCATGGGTTTCCTGAAGTAGATAAGACTCCTGAGTGTCAAATCACAAACCCGACAAGGCGACAACAAACTTCAGCCTATAAACTTTTTCCACAAAATAGGTATTTTCTATATACTCATTGCTTGAACAACCGCTTTCCTGCTAGACTAATATCCTGAGGCAGGTATGACAACACATGTCATCATCCAGGGAACATGCCTGGGCCGGGTTTCTAAACTTTTGGGAATTTGCCTTTTTCTTTGTTAACCTTGGCTCCACACACTGCATTTAGCAGCAAATTATCACAGAGAAAGGGGCTTCCTTTTCCCAGAGAGAAGACAAGGCACATCATGTCAAAGGGTCTAAAACAACTATAGCAATGTATCACCCACTTCCTATATACAATCCCTTAAGAACACAAGAGGTTGTTGCTCCACTAAATCAGTATGTATCTTTATTACATTAAGGGTTCTCTTTTATTCTGTTCTGGCAAATCCCAAAAAGTAAAATGTGTCTTCCTGACTATTAAGCAGTAAACAGCACTCTTGACCCAGGGAAGAGACAGAAAACCCTTCCATTAGCTAATGTATTGCATACTTAATAATAAAAAGAGAAAACCTCACTCATGACTGAGGTAATTCACTTATTTGATGCAGCACTATGCAGATATGCTTTTACTTCTTCAAACACATCAAACATGTGCAACTCTTTGGGTTGTGTTGAAAAGAAAGACTGGAGCTGGGTAATAAACATTTCACATTTAACTCAAATATACACTGGACATAAACAACTCAAGCAAGATAGCAACTGAGGACATGAGGGCATGCAAATAACTCTTCACTGAAAACAATTCACCTAAATACTCAATGTAAAGCAGCTATTTCCGAGAAATTGTTCCTTTAATAAACTTCCAGGATTTTTATCACAAACTATTTTTCCGTAACAATAAAATGACTACCTAACCTTTTATGAGTTGCAGCGCAGATGGACTGTGAGAGAAAACGCCCCAAAAATCCTTTAAAAACGAAACAACTCGTCCAACTATGTAATTTGTTGAATCGTACGCATATAATTCACACACTATAGGTTCCAAGGACAGCAAAAAGTTATAACCCCCAAGAAAAGTGTAGGGGAGACATTTCCATTAATAACAGGATAGAAACACAGATAAACTGCAGTGTCATCACATGCACTGTGGTGCGGATATTATAGCATACACAAAGTCTATATTACCCTCACAACTGCATGTGAGTTCATGTTCCCCCTTACTTTTGTTTTGCTAGCACGCTATGGGGAGGAAGATAATCCTGCCTAACCTGGGATTACACAGGAGGAGAGTCAAGGGAGATGGATTCAAGTATGCACTCACTGTCACAAGTGATTATACACCGATAACATGGAAGACGTATAAGATCAACTTGGCAGATGTTACTGCAGGCTGTAACGGTTCAGAGGATTTATTAGGTTGAGGTACCCACGAGGCAGAAATAACAAACAAAACAGGCATGTTTAGGAGGGCGCTGCAAATGTGCAGGGGCTGCCATGTGAGCAAAACATTGCAAGGCAATTTACCGATCTATCTTTAAATCGTATTTCTTTGAGAAACACAAGGAAACGTTGAACATAGCTGGGGAGTTTGACCTTCATAAGTAGCACATTAATGGACTGAACAATCAATGTTCTTTTGCTGCCTCTTTGTAGCTCAGTAGAAGAAAAAAAACGAGACGGTAGTGAGTGCCTGGAATGAAAAACAAAGGCCACAGCAGTGTGTCAGTCAGTAGGAACATCCCTGATGCTGACTGACTGGTGGGAGGTAGACAGGGCTTCTGCTTCACAAACAATTGACTGGGAATGCCGGGGCTTGTGTGTGCTCAGGTAAGCTCACCTGAATGCACCCAAATGCTTAGGAGACGAGGGGAGGGCTTAAGGCCCACGAAATACAGCAAATAAGTGACTTATTTGCCAAGGCAAGTTAATAAAGTGAAACAGCAACTTTTACTCTTGATTTCAAAACATAATTTATATCACTCAACAAGAAATGTAAGTAGAGTTTATCATCCTTTTTAGTCACTTCTATTTTATCATAAATCACAAATATTTAAAGTGAAAGGTGTTTTGTTGTGCGATGTTTGCACCAAATATTTACGATGCCAAAAGTGAAGAGGAGTTTGGCTAGTCCAACGTACAGTAGATTGTCATTTTGGCTCTGAACACTCCAAGTTTAAATGACACATCAAGCAGCAGATACATCGCTGCCAAAAGGAACTCAATTTAAGAGAGCCCAGAATCCATCTATCACAGAAGCTATGATCTCAGCTCCAACAGCTAAAGCAGCCACTGGTATACTATTTCAATTGAGCCTGATGAATGGCTTGGCACTATTCATTAGTAAATTAGTGTCCTACCCTGTAACGAGAGCCAGTTGCACTTTATTTGGGGAAGAGGTGAGGATAAACGAAATGACCGTGCTTAGTAGGACATTTTCCAGCTACTTAAGTTACGCTGTTTATAAACAGAATAATCACTAGTTACAACCCTATGTTCAATCCTTTCTATTGGTGTTGTATAAATGTACTTTTTACACAATGACTACCACCCTAAAACTACATACATTGGCTGAAACTTTCATTTGCAAATATTAATTAGCAGTCCTTTATATACTGAGAACCGTGCGCACAATCATGGTTCATCACAGCTGTTAGTCAAAGCTTCTGGATTCCCACTGAGCAGCTGCGAAATGAAAAGTAACTTTTCACCCCAAACATGTTTGCAAAGTGCAGTTGGTAAATTTCCCAATGAACTTGATGTGAGGAGGGGAATGTTTTCCCCTGCTGAACATGACATACTGCAGCTGTGTGCCGGTGTACACCGTTCAGCTCCTCTCCTACACGACTGTTCAAAGAGCTGGAGGCTCTGTCTGGGGATTTAGGGCAGCCACCAGCACAGCTTAAATCTTATTAAAACTGCAGTGCAGTATGTCGAATCCCTTATGGAAGGTCTTCCAACATAACTCTTTATCAATTTGTCAAGCCATTTAGATACCACTGTAAAGCACAACACCCATGCCATAGAATAACATTTTAAAGATATGTGATGTGACATGACCGAGAACAGTTTTAATTAAATGGCAGTTTTAATTAAACTGCCATTTCCCAGAACTCAATCTTATACATTACCTTTTAATTGCCAGGTTTGAAAGATAAACTACCAGTATGGGATGCAAGTATGTCATCAAGCATAGAGAAAGCTAGAAAGAGAAAGAATGTGACAGAGGGAGGGAAGTCCGGAGAGATCCATGACAAATACCCCGATTGAGACAATAATAAAGGGACCAACTGAACCTCGCACAACAACAAAAGAGCTCTGCTTGGCTTTTGCCAGCAGCTCAGGTGAAGCACTTCCATTCAGTATCACCTCCTGATAAGGAGTTGTCCTCTGCATTTTAGTCATCACTCATTAGCATGCCATCTACCTGTTGGCATTGATGTTAACCTGTCTATTATTCAACTGAAGCTACAGATTAGTCCCGACTGGAGAGATGAGAAAATGTGAACGGAGGCCCACCGAGGTGCTTGTGGGAAAAGAGGGCCCCTATTAGAGAGGTGCTTTGTGCTCACTCATCACAGCTGAAGGGTAGCAGAAAGGACACACTGTCAGGCACACTGCTTGTAATCGGCAACACCGGCATGATTGCCTCAAACCATTCACTGATTACATATCTACAGTGGAAGGAAGGTCTTTGTTAATTGTTTTACTAATTATTGACTTGATAAATCATTCCTTAATTTCCAAAAGAGGAGGTCCTTGCATGGAAATCATGGGTGATCATGGGTAAAGTGGTATAAAACTGAGCTACCTAAGGATACTGCACAGTCATACTAACGTTCGGATTAAAAGTAAACAAGCATGGAAGCTCTGGCATTCAGATTTGTTTGGCCAAGTCATTGAAAAGCAAGAAATATTACATTTTGCTTTCATCATTTTAGGGCACTGTGAATTGTTGTTTGGCGATTTCTACCTACTGTGCACACATATTTTGCTTAGTCATTTTGCATACTCAAGCCTTTATCTGTATCTTTCCCTTTGATCTTTATATTTCCCTTATAACATTTGTTTTCTTAAAGTTAAACATGAGACAGTGAATACAAAAATCTATATTACAGCCTCAAAAGTCAGCATCTTAACGTGAGCTTTTCAGAATATAATTTCAAGAGGGCATGTTTGGGATATGTAACTTACCGCTGTCTTCGATGGAGAAATAGAAGATGTCATTTGTAGCATTGTCACCATCTCTCAGAACGTAGCATATGTTCATGTCGTTAATTTCAGCTGAAAAAGAGAAACATTTGCATAAATATCCATGTTTCTGCTGGAAAAGGTTCACATTAGTTAATTGGCTGAAATGGCAAGTGGGAAAATATGTCCAATATGTTCCTGACAGACTATTTGCCAATTAATACTTGTGAGCCCTGCTATAAGCAGGCTGAGGCTATATGAGGAAATGTGCCCACTGCATAGTGTCGGGATGGAGAAACTCCTTGGTAACACAGGCTTTATATCTATGACACAGAACATAACATGTAGTTTGATTGTTGGAGAGAAGTCACAGCAGTCAGTTTGCCATCGTTGTGATAGACATGGTTCTTTTTTGCTCTGGATCTGGAAGATTGTGAAGTTAACACAATGTCTTTAATATTTGATATCAAAATATTTCCCCCTAAAAGGACCGATGCATTAAAATGCATAGCCAGGATTTCAAAATGCCCAATAGAGAGTGCCTTTTATTTACCGACCTGTTTATTCTAGTGAGAACTCTTGAGATATTGAACAGGCCTCGTGGGGAAAGCATCTCACAGTGACTTGGTAAATAGAAGCAGGGATTACATGGATATTGAACTAAATACTGATGCTGTTTCCCTGATATTTAGCATATACCAAGCTTTACAAAACCCTCTGGTTTATTTAACTGTTGTAGTCATGTTTGCAAAACCAGTGGTCGTCTTTGAGCCAGGCTACCACCTGCCTTCTATGTTAGAGTATATGACTCTGGTAGTGTACAAATCACCATCAATTCTATCCCAAAGTGAAACACATCAAGCAGTGTTTGAAAAATGCACTCTTTTAGTGAGATCTGTTCAGCCTTAGGCACACGCATATTTCATCTCTGTAAATGGGCAGTCTCTTGAGTGAAAACAAAAACCTTATGTTTGAACTCAGCATTTTTCAGGCTTCACAGGGGAGTACATTTAGCAGAGTGAGTAAATGTAAAATGAGTTTTAAAATGGGCTCTAGTGAATTCAAAATGTGAATTAATTCAGTATGTTACAAAACTAACAGATTGTCACAAGATTTCAAAACAGTTTTGAAATGCATCTCTCTTACCTTGCGTGAAGATGGAGATAGTGGCATTTCCCTTGCCAAGGTTGATCAGGTAGCCGTGTTCTGGGGTGATAGTAATCCTAAAGGTCACAGATTTTTGGATGCTGCCTCTGTCCTCTGCTCTAAGGGTCTTACTGGTGATCACAAACCCCAGGTGACCAGTCTCCAGAACCCGCAATGTTGGGGCACCCTTGTTCACCACAATCTGCGGTACTCCATTATCCACGGGGAGGACTGTTATCTTCATCATTTGGGGCTTTCGAGTCTCAAAAACTGTGTCGGGGAAGATGAAGAAGTCTGTGTGGGTGCCATCAGTTACAGTAAAGGAGAAACTATCCTCTGCACTCTCTGTGCCATCATGCTTGTAGCTGATCCTGTTCTCATTCAGGTCCTGCTTTGTGAAAGAGGTGACAGGCCGGGTGTTGTTAAAGAGCAGGCGACCATGAACTGGGATTTGAGTGACTGTGAACTTCAACAAGTGGTCAAAGGTGTCTCTGTCCTCCACTGTAAGCTCAAAAGGCGTGATAAGTTTGTTCTCCCCCTCAGTTACCACCAGGCCGTGTATTGTCACCACAGGCTTTTTGTTGTCCACATCAGTGATGGAAATGCGAAAAGTGCGGAACACAGGATTATAGCCATCAGTCACTTCAAATTCAAAGCTATCCATCTTCACTTCATCGTCAGAGGTATGGATGTAGTATACTTTGTTGCCAGCCAGCTGGAGCTGTGTAAAGGATGAGATGGGCATCCCAGGTGTGTCTGTGCACTCAAGGTGTCCTCTCATCGGAGCTCGGGTGATTGTAAAAACCAAGTGTTCATCTGGGCTGTTGAGGTCACTGGTACTAAGCAGGTCTGTTGTCAGAGAAACCCTTCCACCCTCTTTAAGGGATACACCTTTACTGATAACATCTGGGAAAACCATGTCAATGCCACCCACTGTGACATAAAAGTATCTGTCAATCAAAGGGTTGATGCCATCCGTCACATCAAATTTGATGAGGTCTCGAATCCCCTCTTGCCCATTATGGATGTATACAATTAAACCCTGATCAACTTCATTCTGTGTAAAGTTCATTCCAACTGTGATATTTTGCAATGTGCCAAAAGGTGTTGCCATCTGTAAATATCCCTGGCCAGGCCCATAGCGAATAATATAAGTTAGCATGTCATCCTCTGAGTCCAGATCGGTAGCTTTTAAAACATTGCTGTTTATGACTCTCACATCCCCTATCTCAATTTCAAGGCCGTCATTTATTGCCATCCTCGGGGTCTCGTCGTCCACAGGGATAATCATAACTATTATAGTTTTCTCTACACTGAACTTTCCGTCTGTGAGCACAATATCAAAGCTGTCCTCTGTGCTCTCTGAGTCATCGTGCTCATACACAATGCTAGAAGCCTCCCTGATCTGATCCAAGGTGAAGTTAGAGACAGGGATGGTTCCAGTCGTGAGCTGATTGAGAATAAATCCATGCTTGGGGGTTTTGGTAATAATGAATGTTAACTGATCCAAAGGAAGATCTGCATCAGCACCATTCAGAATGGGAGTGTCAATGACTATGTTCATGCCCTCCATAACTACAAACTCTCTCATGTAAATCTCGGGCTTTTCATCATTAGAGGGGATTATGGAGATGGGGAAAAAGTGCCTTTCAGAGAAATTGATGCCATCGGAGCATCTGAACGTAAACCTGTCCTCCACTGGCTCGACTCCTTTGTGAATGCTTTGAACATAGTAAATGTGATTCTGTCTGATGTCCTTGATGGTGAAAGCACTGATTGCAGTCCCAGACCTGGATTTCTCTGAACCTGGGGAAGGGGAGATATTTTCCACATATCCTGAAGTCGTCTGTACAATGATTGTACAAAGGAGGTCATCGTTGGAGGTGTCTGCATCATCAGCGCTTATATGAACAACTTGAATTACATTCTTCTCTCCCTCAACAACAGTGAAAATTGGCCCCACAAAGACCTCTGGAGCTTGGCTGTCCAGGGGAAGAATAGTTACATGCACTCTGACACCGGTGATCTTATTTCCTCCTACAGTCCACTCATCAGACATGTCCGTCAAAGTGAGATTAAAAATGTCCTCTCTTGTGGTCAAGCCTATCTCCCCACTGGTATGAGCATAGACCACAAAGCCGTTAATAATATCAGATTGGGTGAATGTGCCAGAGGGTACACCTTTCACCAGAATTTCACCTAATGATGGTGGGTCTTCCACAATGAAGGTCAAGCGAAGGTCATCCGTGTCCTCATCTCTTCCCTGAATTACATTACTTGTGATTTCCGTTGCTCCATTTTCCAGTACATCTATGTAAGAACCAAGTGTGCCAGCTGGGAGATTGATAGTTGGAGTTTCATCATCAATCGGCTTCACAATAATCCTTATAGTAATTGGGACAATGTGGACACCATCACTGACATCTATTTGTATTGAATCAACTGTTGATTCATCTCCATTATGGATGTATGAAATCCTGTCATTTTCAATATCCTCTAGGCTGAAACTTTCCCTTTTTGTCATGTCAGTGAATGTGAACTGAATCTGGCCGTGCAATGGAGGCTGAGTAATAGTGAAAGATATCTGTTTGCTGTCTGTGTCTGTGTCTGAGGTGTCCAGCTCAGCACTAGTAATGATATGTGTGCCGCGTTCAAGCACAGTAAATCCAGAGTTGGTTATTTGAGGGGGATTGTTGTCTACAGGCTTTAAAAATATAGTGAAAACGTCTTCTACAACATTTCCAGAAACATCCTCCACAGTATACCGAAACTGCAAAACATGACTGGTGATTCCAAGCTCTAAATCAGGCGGTTTGTAAGCTATTTTATGGTGGTTAATTTGTGCCTGAGTGAAAATTGTGACTACAGTGTTCGGATTTTCAGTTAATACCAAAGTTCCCAATACAACAGGACTATTCTCATCAGTATCCGTCGGTGGCTGGATGACTGTGAATCTGAGATCCCGATCTTCTGAGTCCAGGTCAGTGTAACGGAGGAATTTCTTTCTTAAGTAAGTAAGCTGATACTCGTGCACAGTCATTTGCAGAGTGGTGCCGGGGTACAGTTCAGGTGCGACGTCGTCAACGGGGAGAATTTTGATAATAAATGAGCTGTCTCCAGATTGGTTTGGTGGGTCATTGTCATCTTGAACTCTAAACACAAACTGATCCATAACTGTGCTAGCACTGTGAGGCCCAATGTGCTTGTAAAACAGTTTTCCATCGGTAATATCCTGCTGCAGCCATTCACTTATTACTTTCTCATACAATTCATCCTCTGTATTAAACTTCCAGTCTGATGGGTCCTCTGGGGCCTCAGACTGACGCAGCATCACCTGTCCAATTGTGGAAAAGGGAGGCTCTATTGTGAATTTTATTGAAGAATCTTCTGAGTCAATGTCTGCTGCACTGAGCATGAGTGAGGAGATTGGCATCATTTGGTTTTTAAATAAAACCAACCCAGTGTTGGCATTGATTATGGGAGGCTCGTCATCAGTAGGCACGACAGTGATGGGAAACAGAAACTCAACCTCATTTTTGCCATCTGTCATTCTGAAAATTATATTATCACTGTATGTGTCACTGCCATCATGTTGATAAATGACCAATCCAGCATCGAGGTCAGCCGGGGTGAAGAATTTCCTCCTCAAGCCAAGAACACTCAATTCTCCATGCCTCAGCCCATCAATAACAGTGATTTTGACTTTGTCCAAACCGTCCTCATCACTGATTTGTAGACTCTGTGAACTGGACAGAGGCCTGGATTGACCCTCATACAGTAACTGGCCAGTATTCCTAGTCACCACGGGGGCCAACGTGTTCATAGGCTTAACAACAATCATGAAAGCAAAAGGGTCTGACACAGCACCCTCTGTGTCCACAACCTCAAACTCAATCTGGAAAATCCGCTCAGTGTCTGAATCCACAGCAGGGGGTTTATAGGCAATTTTCAAGTCTTTGAGGTCTCCTTGGTAAAATGAGGTTATTGGTAAATTCCTATCATCAGTGCTCACTATGTAGCCCTCCTCAAAGGACAGGGTGGAAGTGATGTTAAAAATTAATTCATCAGAATTAGACTCTACATCCTCTGCAGCCAGCATATCCATAGTTATTGCTGTCATTACAAATTGGTCTACTTCCATCATCATCATTGCAACAAAACTGGGTTTAGGAGCACTGTTATCCTCTCCCTCTTTAATCCTTACCAAAATTTGGAAAAATTCCTGCTTTAGCAAATTGCCTTCCTTATCATGTAACTCCACAAGCATTGGAATGTAATCTCTGTTTGGTGACTTCAAAGCAAAAGTATGCTGATAACGGATGTTCATTTTAATAAATTCATCACAGTCCAACATTGTTCCAAGGCTGTCCTCATCCACTAGTTTCCCGTACCTGGGGAGCACGCTGCCACTGGAGAGAGATCCTATTTTGCATTGTGCTGTACTTTTATCATAGGTGAATTCTAAAATTCTTCTATCGATGGGGTTACTCGTGCCAAGCAGTTTCTCGACAGTAAGTGGCATGTTTTTGGTAAGCACTTCCAGCTGTGTGAAAATGACTTCCACCTCCATCATAAAAGGTATTATAATCGTATCCGTTTGGGTGTCATACCTGAGTTGTAATCTCACTCTATCCCTCGGAGGACTCCTGGAGCCAAAGTGAGAATACTTCACGTCGTTGGGGCCAAATTCACACGGAAACTTTTTCGGAGACAGGTGTCCAGGGCTTTGAGACAAGGGATCATTGTCCAGAACCGTTATGCTGCATCTATCGCCTGGCTGAACTTGTATAACCAAATCGTTGATGGGATCAATGAAAACTGATCTCCCGAAAGGCACGCGGATCCCATTATTGGCAACCAATATCGTGTCCTCTGACAGCTCAGACCTCAAGGCGTATGATAATCCATAGCTGTCAAAAACCTGCGAAACTGCATCACCTGTCAGAATCACCGCAAGCAGAACAAAAGCAGCGCCAGTCCCGTGCAGATGCGGGAAAATAATCCAAGCCATTTGTATTGTGGAACCGCAAAGGAGACACGTTGAACTTTGTGCATACACCCTCGTAAACTAAGTAGCGTTAAAGTTGCAAGAATATAAAACCAGAGTCGGATAATATCACGCACCTACGGACACTAAGGTGCACCATTCTCTCACACAGCAGCTGTACACTGATAACATAAACTTCATACTCCTGCTTTGCTGGAGTAAGGAGAGTTACGCCCTCCCCTCAGCCGATTGGTTAATATCTCTGGGAATGCATTTGCCAGGTTTTAAATGGACGTGGTTGGTGTCATTCTAGAAAGACAAAACGATGCCGCGTGGGCTGGACCTCGTCAGGTTGGATATGGTTAGAACAATAAATAAAATAGGCGATCTTTGAGCATAATGCAAGATTGATATGTATGACCAGTAGTTATATTATGATCAAAGTACTTCATTTTACACGCATTGTCTTTGAAATATATTGTAGTCTATTGAATCAGAGCTATACAATCACTTAAGACTATTCCTAACAATGAAGGAATACAGCCTACAGCTGTATAAAAGTCTTCACTGACAATCTGGAGAAAAGCTTTGTCTCCCTCTCGTGGTTGCCACTGCTGAGGAGGGAGGATCCTTCACAAACCCTTCATTAGCAGCATAAATCACATACCTCCCTCGATTCTATGCAAATTCCCTACCTTCTTGTCACTGATAAACACCAATTACATGACATTGCATGCTCAGTGCTCCTGCAGTATATTGCTGTATGTTGTTTAACAGGGAAAACAGAAGTAACATCCCATTAAGCAGTTTTTGAAGGTGTGATGGGTGACATGGTATATGTACACAGTCATCACAACAGAGTTGATGGAGTGAAGCACTACACACTGTTGACTCTATCATTGTCATGCAATTGCAGTCAATATAGCCACAATAGAGCTACTCCTCTTGACAGCGTTCACCCTGTAAAGTAACCCACAATGCACTCTTAAAGCATGAGTCAAACTATGTATTTGAGTCATGCAGTTGAATTGTCCTATTTCCTGCTAAGCTGCCTCCTCATCACCCAGGTCCTCCAGGTGTGAGCCGCTTCCCCCAGCAGAACATTCTCCTCTGACTTCTGACAAGCCCAGTCATGATCCAGCCACTCTCCGCGCCGCTCATGTGGATGGTGTTTATTAACAGGACACACACACACACAGACATTGTGCAGCATAGCATGGGAGGTTAAAAAGTGTGTTTATCTTTGCCATGTAAAGTTAGATAAAATTGGTTATAATGGGTCTCTGAAAATGTTGACCATGTAAAGTAATAGTCTTAGCAGGCTTCACTATGGTGTTTGTAATGTTTTCCCATTAACATTAAACTCAACAGTGGTATGCCTTGTGCATAGCTACAGACACAGCTGTTATGCATGTTTGATTTACCCTACAGCCTTATATTAGATGTACACACATAGCAATGCTCCTATGTCAATGTGAAGCAACCCCAAGGCCCTGTTGCCTGGAAAAAACTGACTTCAACTGTGCTCAGTCCCCTCTGATCACTGTGAGATGCTTTTCATTCCATCCACAAATACATGGTGACTCCATTGTGTCTGCACCCACCTATTGTTCCACATTAATGACATGTAAACCGCCTCACAGCCGGCATGTGTTGAAATGGGTACACATAGCTGCCAAAACAAACTGTGCAGTTGAGTTGCACTGGACACTGTTGACAGGGTCCAATTATAAATACAGCCAAGCAAACTGTAAGGCAAAGCCCCCAGGCCTTGACAGCTCCTAGTTACAAGAGAAAATGAAAAAGAAGATGAATAGAATTTTTTGACAGCAGCCATGGCAGAGAGGGAATTGAATCATACCCAAACCTTCAGGCTTATTTTTGAGGTGAAGGGAAGTTTGATGATATTGTCAAATCACATCTATATCAAATGTATTGTAAGTGACCAATCCTTCTTAGAAGATAGAACTGTTGGTCTATAAAGGAAGTGAGGATGCCAATTGTACTCCTGATGTGCTAATTGTTTTAACCAGGTGCAAAGATACATGTTGTGGGTTAGAGGTTTAGGCTGAACATATTGCAGCTCAGCTCTTTTATTACTTTTTATCAGAACAACAATACATGTAGATGCTTTTAGGATGCTCATCCATTTTAATGTGTACTCACTCCCAAGCACAACATATTCAGGGCTGTTTGTTCAGAAGCTCATCGGTTTTTGCTTTCTTTGTGTCTGTTACGAATGGAAGCCATCTTTGTTCTGCTTTGTAATAACTCTGATGACTCTAAAGTCATGATGTCCACCTGATACTTGATGAGTAATGCTGGTTGGACCCTTGGTGTGTTCATTGCAGAAATCTGTAGCCAAGCCAACCATTTGTATTTCTCTGCATACTTGTAGCATAAATCACATTTTTAAATACATGGGGGACTATGACACTTTGGAAAGTGTGGACTGTCTGTGTTTGATAATAAAATGTCAATATCAGAGATGATGTTGATGTCACAGCACTGTTTGTGTCAGTGTTGCTAAAGCGACTCAATTGTAACAATACCTTGGACTTATCAGGGCTATTTCTGTTGGTGGTTTTCCCTGGAGACACTACAACCCCAGCCTCCCTGATCTCATAAGGCTATTTTAGTTCATTATGTCTTTGTCAGGGACAATACTTTTGATGATTGAGGCTGAGAGGTGGCAGCAGCTACTCTGAAGTCCTCCACTATAAAGGTATATTGTGTAACCCATAGAGACACAACGCAGAGCCAACCAGCAGCCATATCCATCTTCCCCCAGCTTATATTACTCTTGGGATTCTACAGATCTAAAAAGGCGACAGAACCAGTCAAGTTTAATCACATTCTTTATGTGTGCTCCACAAAATCCCCAGGTGTTTGGACCATGCATTAAGACATATCGCCTGAGCAATCATTATTGCTTACAAACATAGCAATGCTTATTTAGGTTTATTTACAGAAAATAAATAATTGCTCTGCAGAAAACAAAGAAAACTAAAATAGATAAAAAGAAATCTAGGACAATCGAAAGGAGAGGAAGAACATTTAATTTCTAGAAAAAATGTAGTGTTGGGCACATTAACCTCCACATGAAACAGGGGATAACCTAATGCTTTCATCAAAGGTTTAACTTCACAATGCAGGAGTTCAATCACATAATCATCTTCTAAATAAAAAAAAGGCTTATTTAGTAGTATTTAATGCAAACACTGAAATAACTGAAATACAAATCATTACAAAATAAATGAGTCGACAGAATTTTTTGTTTGTTGTGTAACGACACTAAAGATCCATGTTGTCCCGAAATGCTATGACCATTTTCTGTCATGCATCGTTTTACTTGCAGAAAGGATGCCAAAACATTTAAGCCAGTGTTGTAACACACAGTCACTCTGAACTTTTTTAGATAGTAATGGCTTAATGTTGTTGCACTCTTGTCAGGACACCATTTTACAGAAATACTTTAAAGAGGTACAATGTGTAATGCTGATGCCCAAAAGCTTCTGAAAGTGCAAAAACGATTTTAGGGGCACCAGGGCACTGCCACTGTAATGTATTTCAACTACCCTGACTCATATTAGGGACAGAAGTAAAAGCCAATCAGCAGACATTTAACCATTCATCCGTGACTAAAAACTGCGTCATTGACTTCAGACTTTTATGTTGTTAAAAACTCAAAATCTTTGGCTTCCTGTGGAGATATGGTCGCCTACAGGCCAAAGGTTACATCATGTAATCGGATTGCTGCCAGATACACCGCAGGCCTTCGTTCTCCAGATGAGTTTTAAAGCTGAGAGGCACTTAACATGTTTGCCCACCCCGCGGGTTGAGCTCATTTTCACTGCGCAAAAAAAGAGAAATGAGAATTCACCTGATGGGAGATACTGTGTGCCATCTGCACGTTGTCACAGCAGCAGAAGAAAAATGCTTGTATCAGTTTTTGAATTGACTATTTATAACAAATGGGCACATTGTGTAGTGAATGACGTCCACATTGAGAGGAAATAGATTTTTTTCAAACTAAAGAAAGCCACGAACAAAGATTATTTTCTAGAAAGGTGGAATGAACAGGCTCTCCAAGTATTTGCCTGTAACGGACTTAACAGCTGCATCCTTGCCATTCCTCCATTGTGCATTTTTTTCTCCTTGACCCTTTTACTAAATCAGCAACAATATCATCTAGATGAAACAGAGTACATTCACTTGATGCTCAGGAAAAAGCTGCAGACTCTGCAAATGTGGGGGCAGTAATGCTGTCACTTGGACTGGGTTTCAGTGTTGTCATTGTTATGTTATTATCCAGATTTATTTTTTAGGAAGGGGACCAAGTACATTTTGTTGGATTTACTCTGACATAATACAATGTACTGCCTTGGATTGACAGCGCCTATGTGAGTGCCTATTGTTCCAATTGTCTGGGGAATGTCTCAAATATGTCTTAGTCCCCCTGCCAAGCTGTAATTGACTTAATCTCTCCATTGGCCCCAGTTGCCAAGGTCATCTGTCATCTGTTCTGAGTTAAGTGTTGTTAAAAGGTACGTTTTGTACTTCCTGCATAGATGTGACTTTAAGCTACAGACCTAACAGTGATTTTTGACCCCATTCCCCTCAGCACTACACACAAACATGCACACATCTCCCCTGCTGACAGCTCTAATAAGCACCAGCACACAAACTGACAAACCCTTGCTCATTTTTGTCAGTTGATGGGGAGTTGCTGATCTTATTACATTTGGTAAATACCCCCGCAGCCAGACATAAACAAAACCTCTAACCTCTATGCATCACTCCACAGGAAGCACATTCAGAATCCTGCGCAGTATTGGGACATTATTTATTATTGACGTAATTGTATTTTGAGACAAGAAAACATATATTTGTAATGTTCACTGCGGCATTCAAACATAACTTTTGTAAATAGCATGTACTACAATACAGCTTTATTTATAAAGCACTTTAAAACCTCCAGACCAACAGTCAAATAAACAAAACATACCAAAAATCACACGGCACAGCTCACACACCATAGTACTGTATCATACTTCACTGCCACTGCCAGAAGATGGCAACATTACATTATACATCTAGTGTGTGGCGAAGTATACACTTTAGTGTTGCATCATAAATGTATTATATTATGACAGCTACATGAAGATAGTAGACTACTAATGAATAGTAACAATGAATAATGTAGAACATTGTTATGGTGAATTTGGGCAATTTCCTATCTAATGTCAAGTCCTCATCACACAATCAATGCTTTGGTTTTATTAATCACAAGCAGCCCTGAAAACTGAAATCATCTGTTAAAGAAGTTGTTTGTCTACTTTGAGTAATGGCTAGTGTCACATTGTCAGATATGCAGTAAAAACATATGTATGTCCTGTTTGCAGTATGATCTGGCGATAAATGGGAAAATTAACTGCTTCAAACTGAAATACCATATATGTTCCAGATGTGTTGGAATATGCTCTGGCTGTGTTCTCTCACTACCGAACGACTGGCAGGCCTAATTAGTGCAAGATCTTATTTAATGACTTTCTGCTGCAAGCTTGACTATTGCATCAGTGTTCATTTTCAGAAGGGAGGTTAAAATCTTGCAGATACATACTACATCTAATTGACAGAGAGCTGGACTGCAATGCCACATGAGTTCTTGACCCTGTTTACAGCAATAGCAGACCACCTCATGTGAAGTCTAATCAGTCATGCATACCGCACAACACTGCAGTTGGAAAAATGCATTGATTTCACTGTTGAATATGTTTCATGGTTCTTGTATGCAAGCTATTTGTTGAGAGCTGAAATAAAGTAAGAAACATTCTGCTTAAGCAAGCTAACAGCTCAGAAGAGATTCAACAAAGCCATTAAAACAGAATGATTTTATTTCAAATGTCACACAAACACTGTCAGAGTGCCTGCAACCTCATGTTGGAAAAAATAGGGACTTTTCTTTGGCTTGATAATAAAATCACAGGTTATCTCCATAGACACAATTATAATTAATCATTCTGCCAGCACCACTTAGTAATGCTATTTTCTAATTAATATGAAAGGATTGTGCTGTAAATTTCTTCAGTAACTGCTGGCAGCTTGTGCATCAGAAACCTGGTCCAAAGTGTTGTTCAGTTTTCATTATTTATTATATGCAGATTAAAGACATAAACCCCAAGCGCTGGCACAAGAAAGCGAGAGTCATACTTAAGTAAAATGAAAGCAGTAATTAACATGTCAGGAACAGGGTCAGAGGAATCTTTGGTAATAGCAAGCACCATTAACAAACATGTGGCCCAGTTTTAAATCCTCACTAAACATAAACCTTAGTAGGAAGTTTACTTTACTGTATACGGTATGCTTCTCAAACAGTATCCTTTTACTCAAGGGAAACCTACTTAGGAGATATCTTTCCTCATGGGGTAAACACTCAGTGCCTATAAACAAGCCACAGACTTTAAAAAAAAAAATTGAGCTGCCACCAAAAAGCCGACAGACAGACGATTATATAAATAATTGCATTATTAGTTTAGTAGCCTTACTGTACAAATCTGCGCAGCATGAAACTGATCAGGGTTTTGGCAGAGAAGGAAATGTCTCTCTGCCCTCTAGTGGCAAATGAGGTAATTTCATTGAGTGAATCATTGTTTTTTAGGTCAAGATCAATTTGAGGGTGATAAAACGGTTTAAATCATTTTTGTTTGGGATAGTGTTTTGTTTGCATGGTTCATGAGTGGTAGCTTTGAGTGATTGTGAATGTATCCACAGAGCTTCCTCTTTAGATGCATTATCAAATGGTGCTCTGACTGCCACAGAGCAACACACATTACTGTAAGTCTGGACCAGGAAGAGAAAAATATTGCAATTGAACTGACTTCCTGAAGTCTAGTGTCTGCTATCCCATGCTAAATGTGTCAGAAATAAAAAGAGAGTGCATGAGTTGTTCATACAGTACTGTGTGACATTTACTTAAACAAGATAGTGTTATGGCAGGCATTTCAACCAAGAATCGTTTGATTTAAAACATTTAGGAGTGAAACCATGGCTCTCAGTTTTCAGCTGGAATAAAAGTAAAAGAAAAACCTTTGCACATAAAGACAAATAACTACACAGCAGCTGAAGAGAAACAATGTGCTCGGGGGAAATATTAAAGCATCTGTTCATAGTGTAACAGACCTTTTTTAAATGCCGAACATATATCATATATTGTTCTCAAAAGACACACACATTTGCTATAAACAAATCACCCAAAACCGACAGACATACTTTTTTTTAATTCTCATTTTACCACCTTCAATTGATAAGACTGCAAATATGACTCCTGTATAATTCAGTCAAAAAAATTAACTTCTTTATTTTACTGTTGTATTAACAATTTTTTTTCAATGAGACTAAATACTTTGTTGGCCTTGATGCTTTCTCAGCTAAATAAAACTGTATTCAATTCATGTAGACACATGGAATAAAAAGGGATGGTTAGACGATAGACAAGGCTTGTTCTGAGCAGCCTTTCTAGCTTTCCAAAACTGGGTGTTATTGAAATCAATAAGTGTGTTTTCTCAAAGTACACCTATTTGAAACCTACCCACTGCTGCAAAAGGATTAGGTTCACCTGCTGTTGTTTTTGTTTGTTTTCTTAGTGCAACATTTCGTGTTGCTTGCTTTGTTTTGGGGATTTTTGCTTTGCTAATTGTTTTACTGATAGCTTGTGTTACCTTATAGCTATATCTATAGCTGTTTGGAGTGATTTCTTTAGCTTTTAGCTGGCCCTTGTTTTTGCCTTTTAGCTTTTGCTTTGTGCTATACCGACTATATGTACTTTTAATATTGCATTTTAAGTACATATTTTAAATATATATTGTAATAAAGATCATTCTAACTGAATATGTATTTGTTGTTTTCTAACTAACCATTTTATCTTGCAGCAACCATTTGTTTTGAATATAATAAAAAATGATATTTTAAAACAAGCCTCTGTCCCTCAGTTGACGAACCGGTGTGTCTTGATTACTAATATTACTAATCAAGGTTTTTGGTCAAAGGTAAAACATTGCCTTGTATTTCCTGGGGTGCAAGACCCCAGGTGGTGTTGTCATTCCATTGTCTCAAAATTAATATGATTAATGTTTAAACCCACCCCATCACATCAAGAAGTTAACAATTTCTCATCCCTGGTGAAAATGATACATGATCTTTATCTTCAGAAGTACATTTCTGTGGAATTGGTTCTCAATTGGCTCATTCACAGTGCCTTTTTCTTTCTCTTGTGTTATGTTGCATTGAACTCAGTCTTTAAAGCACTCTGGTATGTGATTACTTTCTGGGGAATTCACCTGTCCCAAACTGCCTGAAGTAAGAAATAGAAAGATTGAGAGGGACCTCCTCAAAGCTTAAGCTGAGCTAACCGGTAGGAAAACAGGTTTATGAGTCGCTTCATGCAGTCTCATTACACTATTCCTCATTGTGGCAGTAAAGTGCTTTAAATGGGGTCTTTTCAGATACAGACACTGCCACACACGTCTAGTGGGTCATAAGGGATGATTGAGAGAGATTATTGTATGAGTTTATTTTCCTTTATAGAAAAATCCCTGTAAATTGGGTATTTAAAGTGATATTGTACAAAATATGTCAGGTTAATAAGAGCTATTAGATCCAGCTGTGTAAGACCATGATAACCTACTGTATGAACAGCTTTTATTGTTTAAATAGGTTATATAATGCATACATAATTGAATGTATGTCAAGTACAAGTATACATTTTATGGCTGCCTTTTCGCTGTAGGCTAAAGCTGGATAACAGAGCATAATTGTATTGATCAATGCACAAACCAGATTGCCTTGCAGCTGTCTTGTGAAGATTGTGGTGTGATAATAGCTGTAGTGATGATAATGATGACGACCGCAAGTCCTGTAAGTGGGAGGCTTTGTTGATTCAAAGGGAGCAAAATGTATATTCTGATGAACAGCTTCCTCTCAGACACATTGTGAATCAGCCAAAATAACACAAAAGCACACTCATTTATTAAGTGCCCAAAACACGCTAATTGCAATGACTAAGTAGAAAAGGAGGAAGTACTGAATGTGAAATCAATCATTATAGCAAAGGCTGGAAACAAAAGCAATGCAGCATAAATGTAATGTATCTGAGAGATGTATGTCAAATAAAACGATTGAACTGAAATCCTTAGACAATAGGTTATCTTAAGTGTCAATATAGACTATGTTAGTTGACTATCTTAACTTTGGTGGCAATATTGGTCAATTTAGTTTTACTTTAAAAAAGGCTCTACTGTATCAAGAACATGTCAACAAAAATGCTGCCAAAAAACCAAAACCCACCACTTATTTAAAGGTGCATTGCCACTATGGGAATTAATTTATCCAAGTGCAAATCTGTTAAATTACTTAAGGGCAAATGTTCCACATGCATGTCCATGTCTCATTAAATAATGACAGGGCCACTGAGTGTTGTTATCCACCCTTATAATGATGTGTATGTCTTCCTTGTCTTTTCTAACAAACATCAAATGATTTATTTTCAATAATGTACAAGTTCTCCTTTGGCATTATGACTAGGAGCCTACTACAGCAGTAGCTACTGCTAGCCTGGGTTTCTGCCTCTTTACATTCTACACCCTCAACTAACTTGAGTCTCAGATAGCAAATATCTTGAGATAGATCTCTCCCTCTACATGTTCTTCAGCACTGCAGTTTACACGTTATTGCCTCTGCCAAGGAGGTTATGTTCTTGCTTAGGTTTGTTTGTGTCTTTGTCAGCGGCAGTGGCGTAGCCACCATAGGGCCAGGGTGGGCCCAGGCCCACCCAGTTTACTCATTGGCCCACCCTGAGAAAGCTTCGGTGTCATTTAATTTATTTTTATTTTTTATTTTTTTTAATTTTTTTATTATTATAAAAAAAATGTATTCACCCATTGAGAATAACCAAGAATTCAAAGTGAAATTCAAGTGAACAAATATCGAGTTTAATTAATGTTGTATGTGTTTTCCTCTGAACCAAACTCATTTACGGTAAAAACTGATTGTTGGTTCCGGCGCGCGCCATAATAACGTGAGAGAGGCAGAGAGCTGCCTGCAAAATAAATGATGGCTCAAAGTTCACTAATGAACTTTGGTTTTATAAAAAAAAAGCCAGACTCCAAGAAGAGCCCCCACTGCCCTCATCTAGCAGCGATCTATACGATCATTTTCTGATAACGATGAAATAGCCCCGCCTCCCTCTCCCCACGCCTCCCTCTCCCCACCTCTCCTGCTGCTGGGCTGCCAGAAGAAAAACAATGTTAACGGAAACTCTGCCGCACTGTTCCCTCGTCCCTTGGAAGAGGCGGAGAGGTGGGTGTTTTTCATCAGCTGGTGGACAGTCCGGAGAGATATACACAGGGTTGGGTTGTAACGGAATACGAAAAATAAAGTATTCTAAAAGTAATCTGCCACCGGTACCGGCGGAAATTGTTGTTAGCTTCTGATGCGCAGAAGAAAAATCTGGCCCACCCTATTTTTTACAGGCCCACCCTAAAGTACATTTCTGCCTACGCTACTGGTCAGCGGGTTAAGAAACTGGACTGATTTTCAAAAACTCTGTGATTCCACTCCTAAGATTAATATGCATTTAATGCAATAGGGAATGGAATGTTCCTGACCATTAATGATTTGCATTCAAAAAATGTTTTATATGTGCAAGAGGTTTCAACCGGGGGGAGTATAGAGCTTTTGAGCTACTGTAAGTGACGTCATCACTTCCTCCCACCTGTCCTTAATCACGTGATTGAGGAAAGTTTGTGTTCGTGGCGTGCATCGGTCGCTCTTATTTCCGGTAGGAGTCACTAGGCTTGTTTGAGACACATTGCGGCTCGGCTCGAAAGTAGACGAGAGTAGCCGATCGCAGCCGGGGGAGGTGTCAAAAAGCTCGTCTTAAGTCGGACAGCTCGGACTCGGAGTCGGCTTGACTGGCTGGGTTTGCAATGGCGGAAATTGCGTTGGCGTTTTTCGTTGCAGATGAAGTGGATGCAATAGAAATGCTCCTCCCTCTTAATGTTTGCAAAACTGATAGGTGGACAGGCTACAAATGATCAGTCCCTTCAGATCCGCACACATGAAGCTTAATGAGCATGAATTGAACAGACCTGCTGCTGTGTTAATTCTTTAGCTGCCACTTTAAGCTTTATGATGTGTTCAACATGGATGTAATTTGATTTAATCTTGCCATTTTAAATGATGTATTCAATAAATAAGGTTAAACCAAATCATTACATTACAATATATTTTATTTTAATGATTTGGTTTAACTTAAAGAGAAACGTTATTGTTATTGCACATATTACAGGTACTGAGACAACGAAATGCAGTTTAGCTTCTAACCAGGTGCAACAAGCAGTGAAGTGGAAAGTAATGAACACAATCTACAGAATAACATATAGAATGAATTGAATGATGAATAAACAGTGGGGATATGAATACACTAGATATCAGCCTGTGAGCAGTATGAACAGTGTGTATGAATATGCTAAGATATATAAAGTATGACAACGGTAAGCAGTATAGTATAAAATATATAGATATTAATTTCATGATGATAAACATTGTGGAACAATGATGAAAAATGGGAATGGATGTGGCGACGTAAAACTGACACAAAACAACAACAAACTTTTGCCAGCCAATGGGAGAGTTTCATCAGCAGCACGTGGTAAAAACCACCAATGAGCGCTCAGCTCGAGATACCAGCGAGCCGTTTCCCATCAAGCATTTCGCTTCCGCAGCTCGTGGAGAGCAACTGCGCCAACTCGCCTCGCTCTCAAGGCTGCGGGCGTCTTTGTCCCACGAGATTTCAAAGTCTCATGTGGGCGAGCCTCCAGAGCAAGTCGGACAAAATGACTAACCATCATGCAACGCACTAGCAAGACGTTGATCGCAACTGCGCAGGTCTGCGCAGGTCTTGCTTGTCTCAAACAAGCCTACTGTTATAGCAAAGTTTATTTGTGGGTTTGCTTAACATGTGTTGGCCTACATTTGGAGGACATATTGATATGTTTAGCTTGGGCAGTTTTATAAAAAGATAATCGCAGTTATTTTCATGGCAACATGACTAAACTAGCTAGCCTTATTACTGCTAACAACCACATGGCACCACCAGCCTCTTAAACAACGACGACACGATTTAACTTATCTAAAAATAAAGATATTTATGTCAATGTAAACTATTATATTTGTATGTAATAGATACATTTTATTTGCAAAAATCTCGAAATAGCTATGACTGTCATATGATACATACTGTATCTAAAACCCTCTTTTGAATGTTACTTTAGTTCATGAATCTTATCTTCTGTGTTTTTAACTAAATTAACAAAGATATGCATTTCTTTAGGAAAAAACCAATGCGTAACCCATTTACTTCAGGAAAACTGACCTGCTAATCGCAAACAGACCTGTTAAACTGTGGTATAGCAGAACAACAAGTGTAAAGCAACAATAGAGAGAAACAGTAAAGATGCGTTTTCATGTCGCGCAGTTGTTGCGACAGGATGCAGCGTGTCACTGTTTATCACCACTTCATCCTTCACTAGTATTGTACAGAGAGGGAGGGCAGAAATATTTCCTGCTTTCCCTACAAACGACGAGAGAGCGAACGGGGTGGGCAGGGGATTGCATGACATGCCAATAAGTTACAATGACTTCAGTGGAGAGTACTAGTGATGAGATGAGGATCCGACCACACAACTTTTCTTCTGACAGCCGCATCCTCTGGTTCTCCGGCCATTAGTTCTGGAGTAAATCTCAACAGGAAGCAACAGGAGGTAGGTAAAGTGTCATTGTTTATGCGCATGGATTTATTATATTTGTATTGTGACAAATGTAGCTTATTTATTGTTGTGATTACTGTTATTTTAAAAAAGAAAAACATTTAAATCAAATTTTAGATGTAGATTATTTTTTAGATTTGTAGATATCTACAGGCAGAATGTTTGGAGTTTAACAGTAACGTGTTTTAATAATGTTTTGACTTTAAAACCAAAATGCATATATTTCATGTCCTAATAATACAATGATTTAAGTTTGACATTTTAAATTAAGTTTCATTTTTCAAATGAGTACAAGATACATTTTGACAGTAATTATGTTCCCACTGTGTCGTTAACGTCACTGAAATAAAATCTAATATTTTCCACTGTCTTTATTTCTCATCTATTCTCAGTTGAGACTGTGATGCTGCAGCAGCAATGTCACAGCTGTATTACCAAACACATGACAACTCTTCATACAGGGACCGCATCCCCCTGCGGATTGTACGGGCAGAGTCTGAGCTCTCCGCCCTAGAGAAGGCCTACCTGGGGGCTGTGGAGAAGGGGGATTATGCCAGTTTGAAACAAGCCCTGGAAGAGGCTGAGATCTACTTCAGGATCAACATCAACTGTATCGACCCGCTGGGCCGCACAGCTCTGCTCATTGCCATTGAAAATGAGAACCTGGAGATCATTGAGCTGCTGCTCAGCTATAACGTATATCTGGGGGATGCCCTGTTGCATGCCATCCGCAAAGAAGTGGTGGGGGCTGTGGAGCTGCTGCTGAACCATAAGAAGCCACGTGGGGAAAAAAAGGTACTGTAGATTGTAGTATTGTTCATTTAAACTTTTGTATTGTCTCAGTCAATTTGTTCATTTTTTGAGAACATCTTTGAAGCAACCTGCTTACACAATTATTTATTTATAAAATATTTGTATTTGTTACTAACCTGTTTGCTGAGATTTTAGAAGGAAATTGCATTACTGAACACGAGTATGGACAGTGACCTTTTCATTCCAGTAAGGTTTGTAAAGTGGCTTCCATTAGATATTTTATTTTTTAAAAACATCCATATCAAAGCTGCTGTGTGATTTGCAACTGCTCCTATGTCCATGTGTATGCAGAAAAAAAGGCAGTCAGTGGAAACAAGTACAGTGTGTGGCGCATTTAATTTGCTTCAATATAAAACATTGTTAGGTGACATGTAAAGTACATATTCAGTTATTTCTGTAATCTGCCTTGAAGCAATTCAACCCTAGAAACACATGTTAGACAATTAAACAATTATGACAATTACAGAGTATGTATATATGTATAAGCTACAGTTAAGTTTATTTTGGAGTTGGAGTAAATACTTTTCTGTAAATACTCCAACTCTCCCCAACCCTGAGGAGAATGAGTGGTTTAGAAAATAGATTTGGAAATTCTTGAGCATGCATTTCCTTTACAGCATATTGTAAGCTATATAATGGCACACGATACGCATTTAGGGTCTATCTCTCGGATTGTATGAAATGGCTGTAGCATTTAACAATTTTACAGATATGGAACAAACATTATACACTATGTGTGCTTACACGTTTCAGCTCTGATACTCTTTGATGTGCTGCTGTGGGTCGTTTTGCCACTGTTTTCAGCTTCTTGACGTCTTTGTAAATGTGGTTGTTCTTTTACGCTGCTGGGCCTCTCTGTAATGGACTGGGTGTAATGTGTATCCTGTCAATTGAAGGAAAAAGAAAAAAGGGTTTAGTTGCCTCCAACCAGGAAGATATTTTGAGGGCAGCTTAACCACATATATTAGCTGTGTGCTTTCTGATGAGATGGTCAGATACACAAGAGAGATGAAATTAGACCCATTCAAACCAGTCGTTTCTGTTTGTGTGCGGGGGTTAGAAAGAGTGTATTTTTCTGTGAATTTCCTGAAAAATGATAGTATAGTGTACATTGATTGTGTTTCATGTTTCTTCATTTATCTATTCCTCTCTTGGCTTTCTCAAAAGGTCCCACCAATTCTTCTGGACAAACAGTTTTCAGACTTCACCCCGGACATCACTCCAATCATCCTTGCCGCCCACACCAACAACTATGAGATCATTAAACTGCTTGTTCAGCGAGGTGTTTCCATACCTCAGCCACATGCTGTGCGCTGCAACTGTGTAGAGTGTGTCTCCAGTTCGGATGTGGACAGCCTACGTCACTCACGCTCGCGCCTCAACATCTACAAGGCCCTTGCCAGCCCGTCTCTCATCGCCCTCTCCAGCGAGGATCCTTTCCTTACAGCTTTTCAACTCAGCTGGGAGCTTGGGGAGCTTAGCACAGTGGAGAATGAGTTCAAGTCAGAGTACGAGGAGCTGTCCCATACGTGTAAACAATTTGCAAAGGACCTCTTGGACCAGACCCGCAGTTCTAAAGAGTTGGAAATAATACTCAACTACCGTGATGACATCGACCCCCTGCTGGACGACAGCACAAATGATCTGGCCCGACTCAAGCTGGCTATCAAATATTGCCAGAAAGAGGTAAGCTCTTTGTTGATTATGATATCTGTATACTGACACTAGTGAAACAAGTACAACAGGGAATAAGTATTACGTTATTTGAACAATATGGTCTAGATCAGTCGTTCTCAACCTTTTTACACCAAGTACGAAGTACCTCCTGGGAAAATAGTTGGCTCTCCAAGTACCACCATATGACCAATGTTAAAATACAGTCTATGCACAGTTCATGCAGGACTCGGAGGCAAATGTATTCATAATAACATTATTTATTTATTGTGCTACATGTACAAAGGGCAGTCTCTCTCTCTCTCTCTCTCACTCATCACTCCCTCACTCACACACGACAAGTGAGAATATAAAGAACAACATAATAACTTATTTTCACACAACAAATGACAACTGTACATACATGTCATTTCCTATATCAAAGTTTGAATGTAGGCCTCCTGCAACAACCTACATCGTAACAGAAAATGTCCTATTGGAAATTCAGTTCCACAATAATAATGAAAGCCTCCAGGAGCAGATGAGCCTAAGGGCTAATAGCTCATCTTCAGTCTGCTGATGTTTGCTATTGCCATTTCTGTGGTGGCAAAGTAAAAAAGAAAAGGAAAAAGATAACAATTAAGGACAAGTGTGTGGTTTTTTAGGTGTTGACCTCGGTCACAGCCTTCTCTCCATCCTTTGCGCAAATGCCTTCTTCCTGAGTCACTTCTCTCCTCCATCACAGCGTTGTGGCTGTGCATATCACTTTTGCGTTGCTAGCGGAGCCTGCGCTTGTGCTCGGTTGATGACTGTCCTCCTCATTCACTTTCGCTGGTAATATTCTCCTCTGTACCTCTCTCACAGCATCATTCAACTTTCTTCTTTCTTTAGCTTGCTGGCAACATTCGCTAATCGTTCGCGGGTAGTATGGTCGTCATTAGCAACGCCAAAAATAAGTGTAAAATTGTTTTCGTTTCTAAATCTAAAAACAACAATAGCCTATTAGAACTTATTTAAACCACAGTTTCAATTATCTCAAGCTTATTTTCATTCGTTGTAGTATTTTGATAGTATGATTTATTTTTGAATGAATGTTATTCAATCAAGCCTCAAACTGATGGCACTTGTCCCTATAGCCTGTTTTAAATTGAAGTTGTCTGAGGTCCTTACCACCAGCTGCTCTTGCAGTAATAAGTAGTGTACCTTTCTTACTGTCCCAAATGTGCACAATGTAGTGACTGCTTTTCGTCTTTTTGTTTACTTGTGTTTTCTGTATTTTATATGTCTGTGTTATGTGTAAGAACGTGTAACGTTGCTGCCTTCTTGGCCAAGTCAACATTGTAAATGAGATTTTGTCTCAATGTTTTCATCTGGTTAAATAAAATGAAATATTAAAAAGAATATATATATTTTTTATGTCAGATTCCTCCACGTACCACGAGCGGGGGTTGGCGTACCACCAGTGGTACGCGTACCACAGGTTGAGAACCACTGGTCTAGATAACAAGAATGGTTCAAAGATGAGTTGTTAATGGCCTGAGATGGGTGGAGATGTGCTTAGGGAGTTTAGGATAAC
The DNA here is from genome assembly GCF_902827115.2 of Pseudochaenichthys georgianus. Lineage (NCBI taxonomy): Eukaryota > Metazoa > Chordata > Actinopteri > Perciformes > Channichthyidae > Pseudochaenichthys > Pseudochaenichthys georgianus. The sequence continues at coordinate 16,510,906 of NC_047515.1, forward strand.
ATGTAATTGCCTGGATGGCTCTTAGCAATGCATTACAGTTGCACTCTCAGACAGTCCCATGACAATTGGATAATTGGGGATAATGATGGAATAAGTGATGACCATTTCCCTGAAATACAAACTTATAATATTTTAATTGGGGTGGGATCATTTTACGGTCTTTTACATCGTCTTGAGAGTATGCAATGCCGACTTTCTATCATTTGTTGTGAAATAGAGCCACTTAAAATGTGCATTTTACACATTGGCAGGAACAGGATGAGAAATATGATTAAGTGTTTCATACTGTATGAATCCATAAGTATTAAGTATTATTTTTGTTGTTTAAAATGGATTATATCGACTGATTTTTGCACAACACAGCAACAGGTGACAGCAAAGGAAGCTTGTACAAAATGATTTATACTGCGATGTAAAAAAACAAGCTCAGAATTTTTGTTTTTGTTTCCTGCATAACCGGGCTAATAGTGTAAGCATAGACGGGGTTTCAATGGTTGTCTTTAATTTTTGCCTTCATTCAAATACTACTTAAAGATTTTAGGGTCATGTTGGTATACAGTAGTTGTGTAATATTTGCAGGGTTCAGGCTTTTATCATCTATGCACTGCTCATCGGCTACATTAAGATTTTTTGTTTGCCTTCCGTATTTAAGAGTTTTTGTAGCAGTGTTTTGGCTTTTCTGTTCTGACAAGACAGTTGGTGAAGCGAGAATAAAAGATCAGTGTGACTTTTAGTGTTGGCAACCCTGTGTCATAAATGTCTCCATGGCAAAAGCATTTACAGCTGCACTTCAAGGGAAATGTTTACATGTTGCCTTACCACAGATAGGTGTTACTACTACTAAAACTGGGACTACTACTACTACTACTACCACTCCCACTTGTGAAAATAATGATAACTACCACATACTTATCTGCAGTGAGATTTAACTTGCTCAAGACCTGAATGCTTTAAGACTCAACTTAACTTTGGAAACAGTTTAAACAAGTAAGATCCTGGAGCCATAATTAACATGACAACAAGGCTGCCAAAAGTAGGACAATTAATATGATATAAAGTCAAATGTATATGGGAGTATTCATTGTTTGCCCTGCCTGTCCCTACATTCACAGATGTAGCCATTGAGCAATTGCTGTGTAAATGACAACATAGTATGTTGTGAGTGTAAGGTATATAGACCTCCATGTTCATGCTAACAAACAGACAGAAAATGCACAACCTGTGTAGTTCTTTTTAAGATGCGTTGTAGTGCTGGTGACAAACACAGTACATTATTGTAACATTGTGGTAGATTATTATAATTATGTGGAGTATGTGCTTTTATTTGCTTAGCAGAACTCAAATATTTAGTTGTTCATTATCAAGTTTTATCAGAGTGAAATCTAAAGTGGGATTACAAATCATATCTAATACATTTTATCTAACAGTTGTGCCATTTGATCATGTGCATATAAACTGACACATGTTTCAATTAGCATAATTAATACACCCAATTGAGCCTGCCAATGGGAAGATGCTGTGACGTGGATGGGGTGATTTTCACCTTCCAAAAATGTCCTCAGGAAAAATCGGGCTCTGCCAGATGCCTCCTTTAGCCTTCGGTCATGTTATAACAAGTCAACATCTGAGAAGGACGAATAGGAAGCTTTAAAGAAGTCAGATTCTGTATTATGATGACCTCATCACTCAAAATGTAATGCTATATTATACCATAATGGGAATCCATTTGGCCATAATTTGGTTAAAATTGAATTTACTTCCATCACCATCTGCAGATCTCCAGCAGATGTGTGTATCAAATCTCAAAGTCAATCACTCCTTAACAGAGGATTCAGAAAGATTTTCCAACTTTGACATTTTGTCTTGCATGCTTACATGATACAAGTCAGTTATTAATTTTCTGTCTGACAAGTCACATGTAGTGTTCTTGTGATTGGATGTTGGATAACTAGTGCTTACAATAATACAGACAGCATAAGCAAGTGGTTTGCAGTGCCTCTAACAACACGGAAGAAATAATGTGCAGCAACCAAGCCCTTGCTGTAGCAGAACGAGCCCTGGCAGGTTTTGTCATTTCAAGATCAGAGAGTTCGAATCGGCATAGAAAAACAATCTGTTACATCTGTGAAGAGGATTTATTTGGTCCAGGCATTTCCCAAATGTCTACTTGCACTGCCTGTGCAAATGACCAGTATATATTGAAACAATGCTATACAGACATGCGGTTTACTTGGGGAGGGTTGTTTTTTTACGATTAGCAACTGTAAAATCAATTGTTCTCAAGTGTGGGATTTCCGAAGGATTGTTTTAGAGACTTCTGGGTGTTGTATAGTTGTACAAAAGTTGAAGGAGTTGGCTTGGCATAATTAAGCCCCCTGTAAGGGACAGAGAAGCTTTGTATTTTGAGGAAAAATGTGATCTGAGCTCTTTTACGGTGGTTTAGTGGCAGTTTAGCCTTTATAGAGCACACATTGGTCTACGGGTGATGAACATCACTAAAGCTGATCAAATACACAGTATATACAGCTACTGTATCATGCTTGGTCATAATCATTTTTAAACATTCAATTAATTAAATAATAATAACCACTTTTGTAAGGAGTTTTGAGACCGAAAACTTAACAAAATGCACATTATTGTTCCAGTGAAAGTTTTTAATGAAGCAAAGATAATCCTACAATTACATTTACAAATGTCAACATGGGGCTTTGGGGTGATGATATTAAGTAGATTGAACACCATGATTGACATATAATAAACAGCATTTATGGTCTTGAATAATTGTTTTCTGTTGTTGTCCTAGTTTTTGTAGCCTTTAATTGTATATACGTTATGTTTGCAGGTTATGTATTGAGGTAGCTAAATCTTATTCTGCTGATCCTTGTCTTTCCTTTTCTCTCAGTTTGTTGCTCAGCCCAACTGTCAGCAGCTGCTGGCATCTCGGTGGTATGATGAGTTCCCAGGCTGGAGGAGGCGGCACTGGGCAGGAAAACTCATCACGTGTATCTTCATTGGCCTCCTCTTCCCACTGTTATCCATCTTCTACTTGTTCTCTCCAAAGTGCAGTTATGGCTTATTCATTCGGAAGCCCTTCATCAAGTTCATCTGTCACACTGCTTCCTACATGACCTTCCTCTTCCTGCTCCTTCTGGCCTCGCAGCATATAGCTTCTGGGCAGAAGGACTTTCAAGGCCCACCACCCACCACGGTGGAATGGATGATCCTACCCTGGGTGCTTGGTAACAACACACACTCTTAAAAGACAGCTGTTCGTGTTATCATGTATAGTACTATTGTACATCTGTATATTTGGTAAAAGTAAAACTAAGGGGCTTACTGACCACTGGTTGTTTGTCACACTTTTGTTCCTGTGGACACTTTAAGACATTGTTAAAATCACAAATTGCTTTTGTTGTCTGTTTATCTCTCTAAGGCTTTATATGGACGGAGGTAAAACAGATGTGGGATAGTGGTTTCAAAGACTACATTGATGACTGGTGGAACTTAATGGACTTCATTATGAACTCCTTGTATCTTGCAACAATTTCCCTGAAAATGGTTGCCTATGCAAAGGTACTGTACTGAACTGATGCCTTTTATGTGTTGGTAGTCGATGTATTCATTGTTCTCCTTCTTTTCTTTATTACAGTACAGTGGGCAAAAACCCAGAGACACCTGGGAAATGTGGCACCCGACTTTGATAGCAGAGTCATTGTTTGCCATCGCTAACATCTTCAGCTCCTTGCGCCTCATCTGCCTTTTCACTGCCAACTCTCACCTTGGCCCCTTACAGATCTCACTGGGCCGCATGCTCCTGGACATCCTCAAGTTTCTCTTCATCTATTGTCTGGTGCTGTTAGCCTTTGCCAATGGCCTCAACCAGCTGTACTTTTATTATGTAGATGAGAGTTTGCCATGCTACGGCGTTCGCTGTCCTCAGCAAAACAACGCATTCTCAACGTAAGTAAGAGTCCCTAAATAAATGTTATCCTGACAAATATTAATGTATCTGTCAGTTTTTCAGCAGCACATTGTTTAATGTATTGTTGTTTGCTTTTCAGGCTGTTCCAGACGCTGCAGTCATTATTTTGGTCGATATTTGGCTTAATTTCCCTCCATGTTACCAATGTGAAACCAGACCATAAATTCACTGAGTTCGTGGGCTCCACCATGTTTGGCACGTACAATGTCATTTCCCTGGTAGTGCTTTTAAATATGCTAATTGCCATGATGAACAACTCCTACCAGCACATTGCTGTGAGTGCTTTAGCATACCAATTTTATATTTAACCACACTAATTTGTCTTTTATGCCTTTTCGAACAGTTTTAAATAATTGCTGTTTGTTTTTGATGTTTTCTTTCAGGATCATGCCGATATAGAGTGGAAATTTGCAAGAACAAAATTATGGATGAGCTATTTTGAAGAAGGGGGAACTCTGCCTTCTCCTTTTAATATATTACCCAGCCCAAAGTCGGTTTTTTATCTATGTGGATGGATTAAGACACATTTCTTCAAGAGAACAAGCATAAAAAGGCGTGAAACATTCGAAACTCTGGGGGTAGGGCCTTTTGTTGTGATCTATGTTCTATAGACTGTAAAGTGGCTAAACAATTATTAAGAGCAAATTAAATAACCTGTTCTCTTTAGAAATTGATTAATTTAAGCGAATGAAGTCACTCATTTCATGTACATCATAAGATATCCTATTATCAAAGGGCATGTAATAAAGCAATAAACCCTTAAAAAAAATGTGTTGCAATGTTAATGGACTTTTTCTTTTTGTACTGTAGAGACGTGCAGCCGATAATGTAAGATTAAACCATGGATATCAGGTAGTTATTTGTATTCCATTAAGTGCTGTACAGTTTGGATGTATTGTTATGTGTAAGTCATTTGTGTTCAACTTATAATCATTGAATCTGCAATCATGCTTTACAAAAACAATCTTTATTATTTAGGGGGTTTTGAAGAACCTAGTGAAGCGGTATGTGGCCGCAATGATCAGAGATGCAAAGACAGAGGAAGGGCTGACAGAGGAGAACTTTAAGGTACTGTGCAGTCAAACAAGTTGGTATTATTCATTGTTGTGTTTTCTCTGCTGTTGTTTAATATCTGTCTCTTTGCAATTAATAGGAGCTTAAGCAGGACATCTCCAGCTTCCGCTATGAAGTCCTTGGAATGATGAAGGGTAAACTTCAAGGTGAGGGGGTCACAGGTAACGTTCTAGGCTCCACCTTGGCTTATCCTGGAAATTGTTTCATATATTCTCCCAAATTCCCTAATGATGAGCCAGAACAGAAGCTGAGCCTGTTTGACATCACCGTGCCCACCCTGAAGAGCGCAGCGGCCACCCCCTCCATCACTGTGGGCTCTAACAGTACAGCCAATGGTTCGGTTGTCCCGTCCAGCACAGAGCAGACTCTCAACAAGCTATGCAATACTGTCTCAGATGCTGTGTCCCCCCAGAGACGCAGCAGACTCCCCTCTCTGACATGTGATGAAATATACTCATTGTCCGGGGAAGATATATTGGGAACTGATGGACAAAACCAAGGATGACTTCAGACTGATAAATCCGTTATGGAATTCTTACAGAAAGTGGATAAGGATATTCAGGAGATTGATCATTCCTGCAAAGAACACACTAAGGAAGTGAACAATTGGCTAACAAATAGACGCAAAATCATCTGTGTCGGCAAGTGAGAGATTTTAACCATGAGTAGATATTTTTCTTTTTTTGGACCTATATTCATCCATGAAGCAGTTGAAACCAGTTCATCAAAGAGGATTTATCTCATGTTTAAAAGTTACACTGTATTGAGTGTAATAATCATGTATTCTCTAATATAGTACACAGTATAGTAGTATAATACAATTTCTCACATTATGTTACAAGTATTTCTAAGTACTTGACAAAAGATATGCAACACTATGGAGCCAGGCTAACTTGAAGCTCAGGGAATTGTAAAGCAAGTTAGAATTGTACACAAGAGCCCTGACGACACTCTGCTGCCTATCCTGTCCTCTTTCACTTTCATCTTTCCTCTTACTGTAATATGCAAAATGTATATGACGATAACAATAATATAAACCCTAATGTGCTAACAGTTTTAAAATCCATACTGCAACAAAATAATATAATCCATAAATAATATAAGTGTAGTTGTATTTAATAATTTAACAATTCTATATTAAATCTGCACGAAGTATCCAGTTTATCAATGTAGCATCTAGATTATTTATAGGTTTTGTTGTTTTTTATTCCACCATTACTTCCCTAACCTGTTCAGGGAGAGAGGAAATGTTTTCCTCTAAATGCTTTTGATGGAGCAGAAGAGAAACACAATGCAATCTAGTTAAGATATGTTGTACATGTATTCCTATATGTGTGGTTATTTATATGTGGAATTGTGTAACTTGTAATGTAATAAAACATCTCTGTTATTAAATGAGAATGTTTGTACTGAAGCAGTATTATCTAAAAAGACTAAACAAAGTGTAGATATTACTAACATAAAGACGGCGAGCAAATGGCACAAAGATAGAGTAGGAAAATACTTGTTGAATTGGCCTTTCTCTTGATTTGCTTTCCTGCTGACATCTCTCATCTTGTTTACTGGAGAGAGGATTTAAGTAAATAGTGTGTAACCTTCTCTCTGGCTGTATATACAGTGGTTTGTCTAACACTGTGCACTCGATGCAGAGCTGACATGGACATTCTCCCTCTGAGAGAAGTTTCTCTTCTGCACAGTGACCTATCAGAGGACTAACATTACACCAGGTTCTGCTACACCACCTTGATGCGTGACGATTGCTTTTTTAGAACATTATACATACATTGCCTGTCCATTCGGGTTTAAACTGACTGTAGCTTTTCAAATAGCAGGATTGCCATTTCTGCCGTAATTAATTTCGTAATTAAAACTTGATTTAACTAACAATTAATGAACATATAAGATATGATGACGCATTATGTACAGTCCCAAACTATATTAATTTGTTAAAACTAGCTCCACTTTAACCAACTGCAATATTACAATGCTGCATACATGCTAATACATTAGCTAATAAGGATCTAATGATATTAAAACATAGCTCTGAAAGGGGACATTCAGCATTTTGATTGGATTACCAATTAACTTAGATTGGGAATTTGCAACTTTACATTTAAAGACTTTCCAGGTCTTCCTTTCCAGTACTTATATGCAGAGGAGGAGGTACTCAGATATTGTACTTGAGTAAAAGTAGAAGTACCAGAGTGTAGGAATACTCTGTTACAAGTACAAATCCTTTATTCAAAATGATACTCAAGTCAAAGTACAAAAGTATTAGCATAACTATTGAAGTTTCAAAAGTCAAAGTACTTATTATGCAAATGTATCCATTGCAGATGCATTAAAGTGTTATCACAGCTGGTAAAGGGGCAGCTAGTTTGAATGACTTTACTGCAGGGTCGTTTGTGAATGTACTCCAAGTGTAACTAAAGTATTTTTTAAGTTTTGACTTTATTTCACATTATTAATCCAAATGTTAAAAGTAACTAAAGGAATTCAATTATTGTAGTGGAGGAAAAGTACTTACTCTCTCAAAATTGTACTGAAGTACAGTACTTGAGTAAATACGTAGTTACTTAAGATCACTGCTTATAAGAACTTCAGAACGTGTCACCTCACCGTTCTTTCTTAATTACATATTTAGCTTATGTTTATATGTAACTACTTATCAAGTGCTGTCTACTGATGTATAATATGCATGTACAACACAGACCAAGGCTGCACTGCAGCAGCCAAGGTTCAACTCCGACCCATGTGCCTTTTCTGTTGTCACCTCTCCATCCCCCTTTTCTGTCCCTCTCCAGCTGCTATCGATAAAAGGCAGAAAACTCAACGTAAAAAAAAAATAGGAAAACCTGTGCAGAACTTGCAATGGGAGCTGTATTAATAACAGCTCATGTTTGAACCTACAATCAATAACATTGAGTTTATTTGTGTGACAGTAAATACTGTATACTGCTATACCTAATAGTTATACGCTATTATTAAAGCAGTACATGATCAGTTGTTGGTGTTGTGCTTTTGAAGTTAGGCTTACTGTATTTGCCCAGATAATCTAATGTACACCTTTTATAGCTTGAAGCTCCCAACACTTGGGAGCATGAGGTCTTTAGATTCCTGTTACCATAGCAGCTGAGCGCAAATCATTTAGCAAGAAAAGCTTATTACAGACTGTTGTATGTGTTTATCTGAAGCTCATTCAAATGTGACTTACATTTCCACATAAAGAAGAATACTACCAAGACACAAAGAGAAGAAACTGTAATCAGGATCAATTGTAGCTACTTTATCTAATCTTTGTAACACATGTGGTGTTGGTAATTGGTGAAAGTAACTGAATAGAGAGGGTTAAGATTCAAATTGTGAAAGCATGCTGCATTTTATTATCACTGCCGCGATTTCATCTGTAGATATATTATTCTTTGAAAGTGAGTGCAGAGTCTTCAGTTCCAAAATTGGAATGTTGAGATTGTGAAGTTAATTTATTCCAGTCTTTGGGAGATTTGTGTTCTTCTAAAGGTCTAAAGGTCTTGACTAATCAAGTTCATAAGAGGCTTACAGCTTTCAAAGTATCATCGTTTGAATGTGTTTTGTTGTGGTTTAGCCTACACATACTGTACACAAGCACAGGCAAAGGCACTGGTTCTCAGTCTCAGATATGTGCTGAATTTCGATCCTGGGTCTGTTTGGGGGGATTCTGCCTGTTGTTCACCCTCCATTGACTCCGTTGGCATGGAGGACATTACTTTCTTGCTCACATCTGTCTGGCCTGGAGGTTTAGCAACATGTGGGATATTGTCTGGTGTAAGTGATGCCACTTGGGTATACTATCAGCAACATCACTCACTGGTAAAGCTTAACGACAGATGCACTTTAAGAGTTTATAATCTTTGATGCCATGGGTCATTTTGCTTGTTAGTTAGGTACCAAACGGTTATAATAGCACATTGCAGAGTAATGCATGACAGGTGTGCTCATGCTGTTTTTAAATTGTACCTTATCCTTTTTTTTGTGTGCTTACTGTACAGTATGTGAGCCAATTCACACACTATTAACTTAGTGTTTTGTCTGTAGTAATACTTCAAAGTACTAACTAATCTCAGTAATTATTCCCTCTCCAATGCCATAATGATTATGTGAAAATATTATCCATGAAAGATAGTGATGATGTGAGACTGACTGCCTGCAGTGCAGTCCCTACCACCACTAGGTGGAGCCAACTACACTCTGAAGTATTTATTCAGTCAGATTAAGCAATGGTTCTTTGTTTGCAGTCCAAATATGTTACACTTTAACAGGCAAGATTCATTTGGATCAGTGTCCCATCTGCTCATTTTGTATGTCTCTTTATGTGATAAAATATGCAAAGCTATCATTTGAGACTTCTGTTACACTTTCTTGAGATGTTACATTTAAATCTATTAAATAATAAAAGTAATGTGCCCTGATCAGTTGCCTTATTTTCAATTCAATGCAATCTTCCTTGAGTAAAAGTGTTCCCTGTGATGTGGCTACATGTATTAAAACAAGTGGAATAAACACATTTAGAATGTTTCACCATAACAAAGCCTCTTCTTTTAGCAATGCATATACATGTGTGTGCCTTTTAAATGTGTATTAAAGAAGATTGTCAAAGACATTTTATGAATGTAATGGTGTTCCCATGTTCTTTGTGTTAATGACCCTCCGTAAATTATTTAATATGGGAGATAAACCACTAATTACAACACATTTGAATTAATCACACACACAAGAAAGGAAAAGGCTTGGTAGATACAAATGAACAAATGTTCTGGGTGGTCTATGCATGCACAAGATGTTGCCATCCTCCTTGAGTGGAGGGTGAGACTTGTGCTATATAAACTCCCACTCTGAGTCTGCTCCCACAATCTGAGTCTGGAGGGGCGAGCTAAGAGACCAAGGATGAAGCTCCTTTTTGTAGCTGCCTTTGCACTTTTTGTGCTTTCTGCATTTGACAAGGCTGACTCTTCAGCTTATGACAAGATAGTTGCCCATAGTCGCATCAGGGCAAGAAAAGAAGGGTAAGATTCATATTTTTCATTATGGTTAAATTGTAATTTGATTATTGCATTTTTAATACCCTTGTGATACCATGTTTGATTACTTGCATTAAAAGCATCAGTTATTAATTTGATTTCTGCATGTGTCTGTGTTCTGTTTTTCTATGTAATCTGATATATAGTGCAGTCACAATAGTTTCACATACATTGCTCATAATATGATATTACATCTCACTTTGTAAAGGAGTAAGACGTGTTATAGTTTTTCAAATGATTTCTTAAATCTTAAACCAATATCATAGTCAGCAGGAGTGGATATGGTGATAGTGATTTATGTTTGCCTGTCTGGTCTCATAAGCATCAAGGGTAGTTGTACAAATAATTACTCATTCTTGACAGTGTCTTCCCAGCAAGTCTGTTTTTAACATTTAAATGTGGATTGTTTCCATAATATTTCCCATGTGCTTTGCCTGCCAATAATAATTCATCACTTGTTTTTTTACCCTCAATTCTCCTCAGACCCAATGTCTGCGCACTCCAACAATTCATGGGGACCAAGAAGAAGTACTTCAGCACTTGTCGTAATTGGTACCGCGGGTCTATCTGTGGAAAGAAAGCGTAAGTGTTGTTTCATGTTTCCAATAGGACACGTTGCCCATCCTAAAATTACAAGCAAATTGAATGACTAAATAGTTTAACCTGAACATCAGTTGGAAATACTGCATATTTTCGCGTGCCTGCGTCTTTAAGGGTTTTCATGCAAACTTTAATGTTTCCACAGAGACAAACATCTGTTATCTTACTTTGAATGATTCCGCCGCTTAAAATGAAAAACACAGTTGTGGAGGCAGTCCTGAATTCTTTGTTTTGGAGACTGTCCTATTTGATCCCATAAACCTCATGTGAGGGTTTTTTATAACCACGGAAGCTGGACCATCCTTGAAAGCCACAGTGGTGAACCTCTGATTCCAGTATATGATGTGGCTGCGAAATGTTGACTATATTCACGAATGGAAAATATCAATTCATTTCTTTCAATCATTCCAGTCAACCTCTTTTCCTCTTTTTGTTCCAGTCCCCTGAGTTCCCATCCCTCTCACACCCACAAGCATATACATTAAGTCTTAGTACTCCAAATAGACCTGGCTTCTTTACGTTAATAATACAAAATACACACTTAAATGTAATGGTAAACTGATGCAATGGTCTACTGAAAGCAAAACCATAGGTATTACAAATAGATTCCAGTTTGAGTTGAGCAAATGTTTATATTAGCTGATGAATTTAGCTTGGTTACTTTAGTTGGGAATCAAAAGCCGCGTTCACACTGCGGTACTTTTCCGACAAAGGGTCATGCGAACTTAGTTCATGCGAACTCTTTAGTTCGCATGAACTAAGTACAGATCGCGTTCACACCAGAAAAAGTCCCTGGGGGTGGATTAGGCAAATGAAGCCGCTGACGTCACTTCTTCTTCTTCTGCTTTGGGTTTACTGGCAGGCCGCAAACCACTTCACGGCGTATACTGCCGCCCAAAGTCCCCGGCCGGAAGTCCCCGGAGTTGGGGACTGGCTTCAGTAGAAGCTGCTGGGACTCCCAGCAGCTTCTACTGAAGCTTTCCGAGTAAATCGCCAGAACGCCGACACCTCCTCATCTCCACCGCTCCCATGTTTTATTTTGTGTTGCCATAAATTAGTCTCTCTGCGTTTCTGCGCTGGGCTAATGCTAATGTTAATAATGCTAATGCGAGGATAATAAAATGGCGGCTTCACAAAACTTTTTGGGAGTTTTACGGGGCGTGGTTTGCAATCCGCCCAGCCAATCAGGAATATAGCTCTTTTCTCAAAAAAGAGCTGCTCGAAAGTCCCTGCTTTCTAGCAGGGACTTTCGAGGGGGTAAAAAGGTTCGCATGAACTACTTTTAGTACCGGCTCTTTTTGGTGTGAACGCGATCATGAACTAAGTTCGCATGAACCTTTGTGGGAAAAGTACCGCAGTGTGAACGCGGCTAAAGATTCATTGAAAACACATTAGTTATCGTGACAAAGATCATATTACCTTACCAAGCCCAACCTACAGTATTACCCTCCCATCTTTCCTCCCACCCTTTCTTCTACGAGCTCCGAAGATGTTTCCCATTTCGAAAACACAATGCCAAGTTAAATAGGTGTTTCAGTTCAATGACATCCGACATTTCACAGGAACTGATTTAAAAGCAGCTGGAGATGTAGATTTGGAAGAGTATATACTGTAAACCTTTGACATTATCAGTTTCTCTGATTTAGAAAAAAAAGGACAAGAACCTTTATATCAAATATATTTAGGTACATTAAAGGTTACATTTTGTATAAAATATGAGATATCTCCTACTATACCGTAGAAGTTACAGAAAGGAACCATCTTGAACATATTTAATTTCAAACCTTTTTATCCAGGTGTATCCCTTGAAATCATTGATCTCTTTTTCAAGGGAGACATATATAACATAGTAAAGTCTAACTTACTGTTGGTTTATAACTTGATTTAGCCAGCCATAATACACGTATACTTATCTGATTCAACAAGTGAAAATTATTCTGCTTACAAAGCAGCTCTGTCCCAAAGAAACCCCTGTTCAACCAAACTGCTTATTAGTGATGGGTTGAATTGGAATAAAGCCACATAAAACTTTCTGTGTTTGGGAAAGTGTTCATGATCTATGTGGACATTTTATAGAGATGCTGACAAGTCAAACGTTTCCAACACTATGATCCCTCTGTGTGGGAAAGCAATGTAGCGAGGCTTTCGCTGACTCTGCCGGAACAGGGCTTGTGTGATCTCATCCCAGTCCCTCCGACTCCATTCAACTATGATTAAATTATAGTGGTTCAAGCAGTGCCGTTTGCCATGACCCAGAGGCTTTGGTCTGTACCCTGTCTGAGACAGTTAACACATGTTTTAACTTAAAGCATAATGCTTTTATTGAAGGGTTTAGAATTACACTACTGTAGGTTTTTGCCCAAGAGCAACTATTCACAATGATTGTATCTATAGCATGTTTTAAGTTGTGTGATCTTTCAATCCAGTTAAGACTTTGTATCTTACCATATTGCCTAATTCACTTAGTTCGTTTTGAACTAAACATGGCGCTGATAAAGAGGAACTGGTAGACCTTGGGACACTCCTTATCTTCCTCCTACTTTTCTGTTCTGAAGAACAAGTACTCCTATACACTTTTAAGACAATCAAATGTAATGCTACGTGTCACATGGTGCCAGTTTTAAGCAAACATCTGGAGGGGGGAGCAGCTTATTTGTTATAGTTTTCTAACAAAAAATCTTGGCAGTCTAATAAACTCCCCAGCCAACTCTGGACGCATTTGGCATTGTTAACCACTACTATATATATATATATGTGGTTTATTTGTATTGTTGCATACCTGTTAGTTACTTGAGGTAAAATGTACATCTGCAAATGTCTTTTTTTCCAAAAGCTGGAAACAATGAAATAGTTTAAACATGTTTAAACCTGCTGATACAAGGGGTACTGTTTTGACATATTTATATGTAGCAGCTGCAGTTTTAATATCCTACTCGGGTTACAGTGTCCAGTGCTGTTTACAGTGCGTAGAAAGCAGAAAGGTATTCCTAAATGTTGGTACAACAGTAAATACAAATGTTTCATTTGTATCTTTTATAAATCACAATTATCCTTGTCTGTAAAAAGGTCTGATTCAGTTAAATTATGTAATTCAGTTTAATTCAACAGTTTTTATAATTACCATCAAACCATTTTTCAGGGTGTCAACCAAAATTACCTTAAACTCAACTGTAATTACAGCAGGTTCTCTAGGCATGACATGTTAATGTGGCTGAGGTTAACCAAATGCCAAGTAGAGTCCAAACTAACTGCTTAACTTCAAACAGGAGGTCTTGGTTATGTAAATCTACTACTGTAACGGTAGCAGCCATCTCCAGTAGGTTTTGGCTAGTTGTAGGATCACATGTGGGTAATGTAGGAAATAATGAGTAACATCTGGAAACAATGGACACAGTAAACCACTGTGAAATGATGGATCAGTTCACAACATGGCAGCCATAAAATGTCTCACTCATCTATGTTGAAAGAGGCTTGAAAACAGCATGTGAAATGATGTTTTACTGAATTGAGATGATACCCATGTTTGTGATCCATGTGTTTTGCCTGCAGGACTGTGCTTTATGAGTGCTGCCCAGGGTACATGAAGCTGGAAGGCATGCGTGGATGCCCTGCAGGTACAGTGCTACGATGTTGTACATGTTTAAAGGTTAGATGAGGATATTTCCTCCAACTGTAGAGCAGCTGTGAGCTATTTATGAAATTAATCCAAACAACCAAAAAAAGGTTGGTGTAGCATATTGTCAACGCATAAATAGTCTTTCTTTCAAGTATTTTATACGAATGGCAGACAGACCTCTAATAATGCTTATTGTATACATATTATTTCTTAGTGGCCCCGATCGACAATGTGTATGGCACCTTGGGTGTGGTGAAGGCCACCTCAACCCAAAAATACTCTGAAATCTCTAAACTGAGGCCTGAGATTGAGGGATCTGGATCGTTTACCATCTTTGCCCCCAGCAATGATGCATGGGAGCTTTTGGATGAAGTGAGTCAAAAGCAAAACAAAAATCTTTGTTTTGGCTCTTTTTTTTTCAGGTTTTAAAATGTCCTTCTCTTCATCTTACAGGAAATGAGGAGCGCATTAATCAGCAATGTCAACATTGAACTGTACAACGCTCTGCATTATCACATGGTCAACAAACGCCTCTTGACCAAAGATTTAAAGAATGGAATGACTGTCACTTCCATGTACCATGACCTTGGTCTTCAAATAAATCATTACTCCAATGGGGTGAGTATTATCATATAGTATTATCATAGCAGTCCCTTGTACTAGAGACACTTTAGTGGTATAACATTGATGTGAATGTTTTGTGCAGGTGGTGACTGTGAACTGCGCCAGGATTATCCATGGTAACCAGATTGCCACCAATGGAGTTGTGCATGTCATTGACCGTGTTATCAAAGCTGTTGGCAACACAATCCAGGATGTCATTGAGGTTAACGATGACCTGACAACCCTGAGTGTAAGGAAACCCAAACATTGATGAAATATTTTTAGCACTTCAAGAAACAAGGATTCTGAACAAAGTATGAAATAATTTAACACGTTTTCCAATTTCAATATAAGCATGAAGAGCAATATAGAAAATAAAGCAGATGCATAAATCAAAAACTGCAAAATTGTAAGGTTGTAATGTCTTGCTTTTGCAAATGTTTCCAGTGTATATATCGTATGTTGATGTTCACTAAAAGTAATTATGTGATAACAATTTAGGATGTGGCTCAAAACTCTGGTCTGCTGGAGAAGCTGGGTCAGCCAGGACATTTCACTCTCTTTGCTCCCACCAACGAAGCCTTTGAGACTCTGGGCAGTGAAGTGTTGGAAAGACTTCAGGGCGACAAGGAGGTCCTCAAAGGTAAACACAACGAGGTGTCTCACAGTTCTTTAGACCACTCAGTCATTTAAAACATTGTTGTTGAGACTGATGTTTATATTAACTGTTGCAAATAGAACCATACTTATATTGATTGATGAAGGTAAAGGCAAAGAAATGCAATGAGTCCCTGGCAACCTTTATCCTAGGCTTAATTCCCCATAAAGTGATGTTTCAACTGCCTCAACTCAAAACAGATGGCGCCACATTGAATCTGGAACTTAAACACATCTGGCAAGCTGTGCATGACAACGTTTTGTTAAAGCCTAATAAAAATACTTTTGAAGATTCAAGTAGTGCATTAAGTTCTCGATGAAGGTCAACGAATGCAACACATCCTTTAACACTTATGTGTCCTTAAATATTTTTTTCTTAAAAATATGCAAGAATAGTACCACTTTAATCTTTAATTAGAGAAGGTAAATACTTTAAATGACTTTAAGGTTTGAAAATCCTGGGGCAAAAAAACACCAAAAAGTGCAGAATCTCAAACGTACAAATACAAAACGTTCATACAACACCGAGAGGCCAGAAACAGCTGCTTCATTGAGCAAACTGGTCGAATTGGCAACATCCCAAACTGTTTTATTAGCCCACAGTTCCCCTTATGATGTGAGACCAGATCAGACCATTTCACACAAAGTTAAACAGAACGGTGACGAAATCACAAGCCTTCTCAGTCGAGGACCCAAGGGATCTAAGGGTTCCTCAGGTTCCCAGGACGTTATATCCTCAGCTGCAACATAACATAAGAGAGGATATAAAACAGCCAATGCAGTCAACCAACCCACTCAAATAAACATCTACCCATATCCCTCAACCACATAATAATTCAAAACTTGGTCCTGCGTTTTCAGCTCTCCTGAATTTCCACATCCTGGACTCTGTCCAGTGCTCTGAGGCTATCATGGGTGGCACCTCCTACGAGACCCTGGAGGGCAACAACATTGAGATCGGCTGTGATGGCGAGAGTTTAACAGTCAATGGCATCAAGATGGTGCTCAAGAAGGACATTTTCACCACCAATGGTGTCATCCACCTTATTGATCAAGTGCTCATGCCAGACTCAGGTTAGACTTGCACATTTTCCCCTTATTAATGATTACCCGATTTACTACATTAATACATATATTGTTATTCTGTAATCCATATTTTTAATGGTGTTTAAATTCCCTTTGCGCCTCAAGCTAAACAGGTGATGGAACTGGTTGGAAGTTCCCAGTCTACCTTTGGAGACATGGTGTCTGAGCTCGGCCTTTCTGCTTCCATGCAATCTGACGCTGAGTACACTTTGCTTGCCCCCCTCAACACTGTCTTCAATGGTGAGTAACATACTGGTGATTCAATAAAGCACGCCTCTATTTAGTTGGTGGCTGAAGACAAAGCCTGGGTCCATTCTCGAGACTCTACTCTAGTCACATTCTGGAATAATTGGTGATATTTAGATTTGTTTTGTATTTACCCCTCATGTGCTGAGTCATTAGTCAATATGTGTAAATGTATGGAGCTTTAGGGAAACTATACATTTATTGGCACACTGCAGAAGCTTTATGCCATGTAACAGCAAGTGTCCACTCCCCCAGAGAACATTCCTGGACTTCACCTAAAGGGAGTAGAGATGATCAAGAACGACAGAGAACATTTCTCTTTTAAATGGTTTTAAATGGGTGTAAGGAATGCACTGGCAACAGATGGATGTAACAGGAACAGGAATCATGTGTTGTGTGGTCCACCAACTGTGCAGTAAATCAAGTCACTGACAGCAGATGTGTCTTTGATCACACTTAGTTTTCCAGCTGCTGATCTTATGTTTTACATTATGTTTTAAATAATAAGAATATAAAAAAGCATTCATTTAGCTTAAGCCAATGAATCGGAAGGAAATCTAGAATGTTGCTGGTATGTTTACTCTTTTATAGGAACTATAAAACAATTGATTTCCTTTACAGATGAGGTGATGTCGATGGATCAGAGTCTGCTCAGAATTATCCTGGAGAACCACATCTTGAAGAGTAAGGTCGTCTTGGGACAGCTGTTTAACGGTCAGCAGCTAGAAACTATTGGAGGAAGATTTCTGAGGGTCTTCATCTATCGCTCGGTGCGTCTCCTTTTAAGTTGTGCCCACAAATTGTTGCTGGGTCTCACGAAACACAACCTATATTCACTCCATCTATAAATGACATAAGCGTCTTTTTTATTATTTATTTATTATTATTGTACTTTTAAAATATTTTACCTGCGATATTTGACGCAATCGTCAGATCTTTGAAACATACTTTAACATTAATACCCTTGACTTGTGGACTATTTCTCCAGGCTGTGTGCATTGAGAATGCGTGTCTAATAAGAGGCAGTAAAGAAGGAAGCAACGGGGCCCTTCATCTCATGAGAACTCTGTTGAGACCAGCGGAAAATACTATGTTTCAGATTCTGACACAAAATGGAGGGTTCAAGTAAGTACAGAGCATTTATGTGGAAAAGTGACTGTGGTAGTCAATGCAGCATAATACTCAAACCACATCTTTCTGTATCGTTCCCTAAAACCCACATGGCACATATAGTAATGACAAAATGCTGTCTTTAGTGGTTTCTGTAACAGCGTAATAACTGTGATTTTCTTCTCGTTGCTGCAGGATCTTTTTGTCTCTAATGGAAGATTCTGGCTTGACCGACCTGCTGAAACAGGAGGGAGACTTTACTCTGTTTGCCCCAAGCGACAAAGCTTTTGCTGGCTTGAGCAGCAGTGATTTGTCCTTGTTAAGGAGTATGTCTCTATATAGTCCTTCTATCGTTTAATGTGTTAAACCACAACCACGGAATGCATGTTGCTAGTTGATGGTTTGCCATCTTTTTTCCAGGTGACACCGATGCTCTCAGAACCATCCTTTTGTATCACATCAATAATGGTATCTTCATTGGTGGTGGTTTGGAGTCTGGGGTGACAAACCTTCTGAGGTCCCTTCAGGGCAGCAACCTCAGAGTGATGTTTGTAAGTATTTAGCACAATAAGACTAAATAGACTAAACTCTTATCTTAAGTCAATTAGTCATATACCTTAAGATCCATTTTCTGGTATTAATGTACTTTGTTGTGTCTTTAAGGATGACGCTATTAAAATGTGTTTAAATAATTCAGTAAAAGAATAATCATTTCATTTTTTGTTTTACTTGTTTGTAATTGTTTCCTTCAGGCAAACAGCTCAATGCAAGTGAACTCTGTCCTAGTCCTTGAATCTGATATCATGGCCACAAATGGAGTCGTTCACTTTGTCAACCAAGTCTTGTATCCTGGAGGTACGATTTACAAATCAAATGACGCACTCTCTTTTTATTTTACTTTTGTAAAGGCCCAACCATAATTACCGCCCTGTGTTTTCTTTCAGATATCCCTGTTGGCAGCCAGGATTGGCTCGTGCTATTGAAGAGGCTCATCAGTTACATGCAGATCAGGGTAAGAGATCAACAAATGACTTATTTGTATTAAAGCTGTGAGGCTTATTAAATACAATGTGTAGTTTTCAAAATAGAGGTGTTTGTTGTTTTAATTTCTTCTAAGGCTGCCAAAATACAATTTATGTAACTCAATATAAATTACAAGAAAAGAATCAGCTTGAAAACCATCTGTTCAAAGCATCAAGCAGTGGTTTGGAACCAGGGTGTTATGACTGTGCTCAGCAGTTGGTTTATTTGTATTTCACAGGGTATGGATGATCCAACTTGAATCCCTGCTGTTAGAGTAGTATCATCTGTGGTCAAATATTTCCTTCTTTTTTTGCAGTACATCTCAGGATTCAGATATCAGGAAATCCCCCTTACATTTATGAGTAAGTAGCGTACATATGATGATTTTGGCTATGAAATACCATATTTGTTTACATTCTTCACCGTCATTAATGGCTTAATATCTCCTGTCGTTATTAGAGAGGACCGTGACTCGTGTCATCCAAGAAGGTACAGTAGTCATGTGATTCCTAACACAGTGTATGACAACAAAAAACGGTTCCATGCATAGAATCGGGCAATGAATAGGAAGGCTACTGTCTGTTAACTTGAAACATGTACTGATCAATCACCAACCATTTTCATTATGAATCCATCATTTCACATAAAAACATACAGTATTTGACAGCTGGAGTAGCAATAATCTGAGAGAGAAATAAGAAATCTCTTTTCTGCTTCTGGCTAATTGTTTACCAGTCAGCCATATAAACTGTTTTGAAACACAAACATGAAGCAACACAATTTATGAAAATAAAACAGCAGTGCAAGAACTATTTAAAAAAAAAAAAAAAAATGGCGGAAATAGATTATGAATCACGTTTCATTCAAAGCAAACCTTTCTGATGCGGTGAAGGGTCAGTTTTGTTGTGAAACCAGCGTAAAACGGGAACGCTCCTTGCCTTTAATAATGAAACATTTCTTCTTCGCCATTATAGTTCCTGATGAAAGGAAAGTTACAAGGATTATCCAAGAGGAGCCCACTATCACCAAGGTTATCAGGGTAATTGAAGATCAACCGTCCATCACCAAGGTCACCAGGGTCATTGAAGCTCAACCGTCCATCACCAAGGTCACCAGGGTCATTGAAGCTCAACCGTCCATCACCAAGGTCACCAGGGTCATTGAAGTTCAACCGTCCATCACCCATGTTACCAGGGTCATTGAAGGTACATATATTTCAGTGAAATCAATACGTCAGTAGTTTTATATCATGCATCATCTAAAAGATGCATGAATGCTGTTGTCTGCAGGCCCTCTGTTCTCAAGCAGCTATGGCACCACCAACATAGCCCTGGAAGGTGAGTAAAACTGAATGAGATTTGAACAGACATGTAAGGATTTAATAGTTTGTTTTTTATAAACAATGGGCTTCATTATCCTAGTTGTGTCACTATAATCATCAATGGTGTTCAGGTTCACAGAATGTTAAGTAATTTACTACAAGTAACCCCATAAATAAGGAATAACCACAATAACATTATGCTATGGTTACTAATGGCTGGGTGATTACATGGAATTGAAATAAATATGTAAACAGCTGATTATCCATACAGTATGTTAATATACAAGGTGTCTGTCATCATTGCTATATTAAGGCTGAAAAACAGCAATGTAACCTGATTCTTTTTTCAAGCAGAACAGAACAAAGCTCTTCTGTATAAAATAATTCGATTTTACTTTAGAGATGTTTGCTTTTTTCTTCAGGAACTGACTTTTCAGGTATTGCCAACACTGAAGAGGATAATGAAAGACCAGCCAGAAATATCAACGGTGAGTTTTATTAGTTTCTATAATCTCAGTAATTGGGAAAGAACAATTCGTAAAATATGTGTGACATATATGTGTGTTTGCCTTTATAGCAGGCAGAAGAAGAAGAACTGGTTCTCGGAGAGTTGTAGGTAAAGAAAATGAGCCAGTCCAAAGAAAACAGCTGCAATGTGTAATAAAAGCAGCTTGGAGCTAGTTCAGGCCGTTGTGTTGAGTCTGCTGTTTGTTCACATGGCATATTCCTCTGCATGTATCCAATGCACCCCTTCAGGTGTGTGTACTGAAAGGAATTATTTGACATTTTGGGAAATACACTTAAACTTCTCACTTTTTGGCTGAGATGAGCAGATTGATACCACTTAATGATAATAATTGTCTCATCTAACTTTTGTCAATAAAGCAAATAAGAATATTTTCCAAAATGCCAAACTACTTCAAGGTAAATGTTGGCTGCTATCTCTTTTGCTGCCATGCTTGCCGCCACAACGCTCACGTGAAAGCTATGCTGTGACTTGTTGCTAATGCCCCTGCGGCTGCTGTTCATACTGTATTGCAGTTTATGAATCCCACATCCAATACAGCAACACTTGTAAGCTTGTCCACAGGCTTCTGTGTGCGTAAAGATATTGACTCACTTCCCACTCCCTGCGGTGCTGAGCTTATTGTTTCCATTGCGATAGATGACATCAGCGCCTTGATGCCGAGCTTCAATGCAGTTCATATTCAACATTATCATCATTCACTGATTGATCCTTTACCTTTTTATTTACCAGCTGGCTCCAGGAGGAGAGCAGGAGACTGAGCATGAACGGATGAGAACATCGACGTTGTAGAAGAAGAAAGAGACTGCAAACCAAGAGGTTGAGATTGTTGCTTTAATACAGGTGAAACACCTAAAATGCCGGTGATTTGAAATATACTGTAGAAGGTATAATTGACAACAAAAAAACTTTTCTCTTAAACAATGTAATGGTACTTTGAATGGATATCTATTTTGAGTGTGCTATGTCTAATAAAAAGTTCAGAATATGTAAGTGTGTGTTACATTTTGGCATTGCTTTAGGGGTAAAAAGCGAGTTAAGATAACAATAAAAGGTTTTACATCCAAGCCATTAGAGTAGCTATAAAAAACATTTCAGTTCTAAACCTCTCTGTTTCTTTGCCAGAGGAGACGGTCAAAGCAAGTTTACTAGCTGTTTGGGAAATAAATGTCAGCAGAAATGATGTTGTGTCTCAGATTAAAACTGTTACATTCATTGTTTTGTTCCTGAAGTTGTTTAAGGTTTCATGTAAATGTTGTCTATGCTTGTATCATTAGGATCAATGTATTCAGCTGCAGAGTTTTTTCTTTCCTATTTTTTAAACATTTTCCAATAAACTGCTTTCTCTTATTTATTTATTTATTTATTCATTTATTTAACAGGGACAGTGCACATTAATGAACATTTCTGTAAACGTGCCAGAGTTAGCAAAGAGGCTATTTTTCATCTGTAGTCCCTGGACAGATTTTAAAAGTCAACCTAAAACACATTTCATTTTAAACAAGTAAATACAATACATTTAAAACAAGCAACAGTCATTACTGGGATACTTAAATAAAACAATTTAAAATACAGAACATTAAAACAAAACAAAAGAACATGTTAAAACACAGGCGGTGGATTGTAAGGAGCAGAAGATTGGGTCAGTGTTGGCAGAGCTGATTCCTCACTAACCAGGTTTTGAGTTGGGATTTAAATAAAGTGAATGTGGTCTGGTCTCTGATTGGAGGTGGGATCGAGTTCCATTGCTGAGCAGCTTTAACAGAAAATGAAGACTGACTGAAATAACTTTTTCTGAGTGGAATAATGCAATCTCCTCTCGCTGCACCTCTTGTTACCCTAGTTGCAGTTGTGCGTATGTTAATAAACTGTCTAAGAGGAGGTGAGGTAAGGCCGTTGACAATCTTGTAAAAAAGGCAAGCATTTGCATGTTTAATGAGGTTTTCCCAGCTTAGCAAGTCTTATATGAATATGACGATTTGAAAATTGTATTAGAAGAGATTGTTGTTTGGAGTAATTTCAAATGTACTTGGATGGCCAACAATAGTTCAGAAAAGAGAATCTAAAATATACAATCTCAATAAAAAAAAAATCCAAATAAAAATGCCTTAAATTAGATGCTAACATTTCGGAGTCCGCCTCTATAATGGCACAGTCATGTTTCTGTTTCTTTAAGAGGAAGCATGGAGGTCAACTTTCGAAAACTTTAAAGACGACATTATATAACATAAAAATGTATCACCATATAATACAGTATATGGCACATGCATTAAAACACAAACAACTTTGCATAACGTGAAAACAAATCGGCAGGTTCGATGTCATTAGTAATAATTTACAGTTGTTAGATATTTATCAGAAGAATTAATCATATTTAAGATGTTGTTTTCAACAGCACAGCCAGTTAAAATATTTGCTCAGGAGTTGCAGGGACATTGTGTGAGATGTTGTGCGCAGACATTTGGGACAGCCCCAGCTCCTCTGTTGTCTGGCTCGTGTGCAAACATCTTCGGTGCTCTTTATGGTTTTTGGATTGAGTAAAAGTGGTAAATATCTAAGGACTGCCAAGAAACCAGCACAATTGTCTGGAGCGCACATCAATACAAATATGGCAAAATGTAAAAGGCATTGTTTTGTTCATCTGTCATTTCAAATTAAGATAATTCACATGCTTCACATGCTTTATTGAGCCAGGCAGCTGGCTTCCCACTGCTTGGAGTGATAGTGTTGTTATTTGAATGTTGCTTCATTCAGTCAAACTAAAATGACATGAACCATTCTGTCTGTTCATCCAGTCAGTGGGCCACAGAAAACAAAAATAGCAACTTGCATACCATCCAAACAAGAAGTACCAACATATTCTGCTTCATTATCTTTATTATTTACAATAGCGAAATCCACAGAAATGGCAAAAATAGAAGATAATGGCGGCTGTAGGGAGGCAAGACACTCCTGTGGGGATTGGCACAGTATTGTAAACTGTAAGTCGCTTTGGATAACGAGTGACATGTAATGTAAAAGAAAGCTGAGGGGTCCTGTTGCAATTGATTCACCCCAAATTCATCATGTATACTTTATGCCAGTATGATGATTTAATTAATTAAGTTTTATTTTGTAATGCTAGGATGTGCGCTGGGAATTAAAATAAATAGTCAACCATTTAATGTTTGGTTGTTTAAATAATATTTTCCCTTTTACTAAAGTCTCTTATCTTCACACTATCAGTAACCTTTGCAATGTGTTAACCAGCAGAGTTTGAGTAACTAGGGAAACGGCTTCAGTTAAAGGCAAACCTTGCTGCGTAGAGAGTAAATGCTTTCTGCAGATGGACGCACAGCAGGCTATATTTTATACATTAACAACACACAGAACATGGAGAAAACATCTGCTAGAGGGATCCTTCTGCTTTTCCATTTAGTTTTCCACACTGTACTAAACAATCAATTATTCAGTCATTTATGAGCCCCGTGCATCACCAACAACTATTCAAATCTCACTTGACAGTTTCCACTGTTCATCACTGTCACCCAGAGGCAGCTGTGAGCTCAATCTAAAGGGAGACCACACATTCATAAGCTTTCATTTATTTGTCAAGTGTTGGTTGTTTGTAATTTTCTGACAAGACAATGCATTCATACTTTAGTTTAACTGCCTTCAAAGGGGTGTCAAGCTGTGGTTTTCATACAAGACAGTTCTTAAAACATGTACTTACTGCTAAATAATGTAATTAGTAATTGATGAATAAATGCACTGCATTTTATTTCTCTATTACCAAAACAGACAGAGCAAAGTACAGTCATAAGATAATGTTCCAAAATTAAACAATAATTTAATAAACTCCTGATACAAGTTTTTATTTGAATATAAGAAGTATTGTGAATAGCAAGATATTCTTGATTTAATACACAAGTGTTGTCATGTTACCTGCAAATGTGGGAGTTCAGGGAAGGTTTCAGTCTGATTTGTATTTGTCCAAATCGTATGAGCATACCAAGAGAATTCCTTGGCCCAGTTAAAGTGTGTATTGCTGAATGCCTTGGATGCAGCTGTGTGAAAGTGGCTCATCATCTGGATGCATCTGGGTCCAGAGTGCTGACATGTTCCTGGCACAGCGGCTTTGTGTCTTGGATTAGTTTCCACTGAAGTGCCATCATGTATAGACTTGGCCACAATAAAAAATAAATCTGCCCTCATCCACATGAAAATAATCTTTATGCAGCCAAGCAGTAAAGCCAATTCAATTGTACTCGTACTGAAGTGAAGATGGATCAAAAGCTTCCATCTGAGTTGAGACCTGAGTGACAGTTTCGGGTCAGGGGAGTGTTTCTTGCCTTGCACAACTGCAAAGCCATAACAAGTCATCTGAACCTGACCTTTGAAACGTCTGAGTACCAGATTGAGTATTTGCTTAAATCTGAATCCACGTATTTGTTATTTTGTCACTGAATTATTGCCTCACGGTAGCTATAACTCAATGGACCATTTTTCAAGAGCAAGCTATTCCTGCACACTTTTCTCTTGCTGGATCTCTATAAATCATATAAGAATGACCCCAGTGACCTAGACTGATATTCATACTAAATGGCCAAATTGCTTGACAACATGTGAGATATGGGCTGCATCAATCCAAATGTGGCTTCCTGCAAATGTATCCAACATTATTTCAGGCCTCTTGGTTTGATGCTTGCCAATTGTAAAAATGCTTATGTGCCTGATAATGATTCCTTCTAGAACTGGATGGTTTCTGCTGGAAATGGATCTCCCTGAAGTTTGTGTGATTTTTATGTGGTGGATTTTTTGGTCTTTGTATTTAATGTTTAGATGCTTTTTATGTTTCATCAGTAGAATGAAACATACTGTATGTAGATGATATAGAAGCATATTGAGTGTACTACACATTTACATATTGTCCAATTTCCCTGAGAGATGCTTTTATAGTGTTAGGTTGGTAATATAATGTATAGCTTTTGGCTCAAGTACAAGCCATTTTTATCAAGACCATTTAAGATTTCTCTCTCTATATTCAAAATAAGTAACAACATATTGGTCTGTGATTTGCAATGCATTACACAGCATGCAGATATATTTCAAGGGAAATGTAAGATGGATTTATGGACAGGTCCCTTTGTACCTTTCAGAGGAAAATGTGGCAGATATAAAACATTTTCCAGAAAATGAGCATTTCGTTCATACATAATTCATTTTTATCCTCATCTTATTCCCCAGACTGTTCTTTCCATCTCATCCCTTCTTTTGTCTTCGGTTGTTTTTGAAGATGTCACTTGGAGTTTTTTGTTGTTGTATTAAATGGTGTATCTCACATTAATACATTCTCTCAGTGCTGAACATTCAGTATCTTAACAGAGAGACCAGCAAGATTACAAAATACAATACTTGCCGTTTGACCAGCAGCAGCTGCAGTCTTACTGTATGTTTTTTCCCCCCCAAATTCCATGGCCGAGGCACAAGGGGGGTCAACAGTATGCAACAACCTCCCAAACAGTTTGTTCGAGACGGACAGAGAAGATTAGAATTGTACGGAAAATCATTATATGCTGGTAATGGCATTCAGATCCAGTATTTTGATTATTGTCTTGGTTTTGACACATTTGAGAATTCTCATTCTCATCGTGTATCTTCTTCTGAGCTCTAAACTGTGCAGTTTTACATTGGATCTAGTGACTTGTTTTGAATTATTACCTGAAGCAGATGATAGCCCCTGCGTGCTGATGAAAGGACACATGAGGGCACACATAATCCTTTTCCTTCAGGTTTAACATCTTAATTGCTTTGGCCAACCCACAAACTGTTAAATTGCTTTACTGAACATAAGCCCTGGCTTGGTTGCATGGCATAAAGAGGATTTTAACTATTTCAGAACCAATATGTAATATGCTTATTCGGGGCAGGAGGTTCAGTCTGTATAGGGGATTGGACTTTGGACCGAAGGGTTGCCGGCTCACGTCCCTGATCGGACCAAAAAAATACGGAGTGTGGACTGGTACTGGAGAGGGGCCAGTTCACCTCCTGGGCCACTGCCGAAGTGCCCTTGAGCAATTGGCACCTAACCCCCAACTGCTCACTGGCGCCGGCTAGACTGGCTGCCTCCGCTCTGACCGCTCAACTGCATGTGCATGTGTGCATATAACTGTGTGTGTATTTGTATGTGCATGTTCTGATAAGTGTGTACTGCATGACCTGTATAAAAACGCATGTGTGTGTACGACAGAATGGAAACTGAATTTCCCCCACCTCAGGGATTAATAAAGGTTCTTCTTCTTCTTCTTCTTCTTCTTCTTCTTCTTCTTCTTCTTCTTCTTCTTCTTAACCTCAAGTTCAAGTTCAAGTTCAACAGATGGGAAATGCTTTTTAGTGGAACTGAAGTGCTTCCTAGAAGATTGTGGTAACTTGTCTCATTAGGAGTTGAGAAAGTCTAGTGTGTGACGCTAAAGGAGCTTTCTGCTTTCCTCATGAGCATCATCCTGCTATATTGCACACATTTATTGAACACTGCTGTCATAACACTCTTTATTTTCACTGAAAATGTACTTGAGGGCTTTTGGCTAACGTGACAGCGAGTAGAATGTTTAATATTATTAGGAAAGTGCAACACCATTTTAATTGGACAGTATAACCAACAGACCGCTTGCAGGTTTGGTTTCATGTGTTTTTTTCATGACTCATCCTTGTGGGAAATATCCAGATGTTTTCCATGGTGGAAAAAGTCTGGCATGCAGCATAGTGTTAAAGTATCCAATATTCACACCAAACAGTGATGTAACTCCTCCTTGAAACCTCTCTTACCGAAACATTTATCTTTTGGGGAATACCACCAACATAACTGAAGTCAGGAGTGCATGAAATAAAAAAACAAAAATTGTATAACTATTTAAAGACGTGAACAAATTTGAAGTAGCTTAAAGAAACTCTAAACTGTTACACATCAAAATCATACTAGTGAGTCAGGAAGTGCAACATTTCCAACCCAGCCAATACTGTCAACATTGGATGGTTCTGAAAAATCCCAGAATATGTTCAATGCTAATGTTTTAATATTAACTGTAATTACAATAACTGAACATGACACTTAAGGTCACAAAAATCACACTCATGTTCAGCCTCACTGGGCACAATACATCCAGCAAAGTTGGCACTGGATGTAAATGTGAACTGCAGAATCATCCATTAAAGACGGAATTCTGTCCTGACTCTTCTGTAAACACATCTGTGTAACGTCTTCTGTGGATTCTGGAGGAAGTTATGTAGCCTATAGTCTAAAATAATAATCTGTGTAATCACACCAGGATTATCTCGATTTGGGCTTCGAGCGTAAACATCTATAAAAGAAAGCGTATACATTACAACTGGGGGCATAGTGGAAAAATGTGTCGGGAAAGTTACGATGGTGTACTCTGTATCAAATTGCATAGTCAGAAATGTAGGTTAATTCATTGTTAGAGCTTGGTTATAAAGTTTTAATATTTTGGCCTCAGCTGCATGAATTCTAACTAACTACTTACTAACTTATTTTTCCTTACATTTCCCCCAACTTTATAGATGCTATAGGGCACTTTTAACAAAGTTACTTAATTATTTATTCTCTGACCTAAACCAGATGTTAAAAATGTGTCCCTTGTGGTTGCTTATATTTGGAGGAATCCACGTTTACAGTGTTGCTTTTTAAAGTTAGAGTTCCTCAGAGTGGATTAATGAACAAATGCACAGTAAAAAGCCAAGGACACTCTGAATTATGGTACTTCAGGGAATGATGTTGAAAACGATATACTGCACGTGGCTACACAAGTAATATAGTGTACACTATATATATATATATATATATATAATGTAAAAACCAGCGTTTTCGCCGCATCGTCAGATTTAGTGTGATCAGACATTAGTGTATATGGTTTTTCCATTCATTTTAATTATTTTGAATCCATTATTTTTGCCTGCCGCGCTCTGCTCATTCAAAAAAAAAAAAACGCACTATGTCCGCACTTGTCATTGGCTCAGTCAAACTCACGTTACACACTAGGTTCGCGGGCCACAGAGAAAGTACTTTAGTTAACAACAGCTTCAAGATGTCTCTCTCCAAGACCAATAAACGTAAAGTTGATTCGGAAAATCGCCAATTCCAGAATGAATGGACTGACAAATATGTATGTAATATTTACTTTTCCAGCCGCAACAAGAAATAAACCGGTGTGTTTATTGTGCAACGAAAGTATATCCGTGATGTAAGAATACAACGTAAAGCGACACTACAACGCAAATCACGGCTCGTTTTCTGCAAGTTTTCCCGTGGGCTCAGAGGAACCGGAGAAGGAAAGTACAGGGACTGCTAGCATCATTTGAACGGAGTCAAGTGGCCAACAGGAAGGTGGCCTTGCTTATACTGACAATGTTTGGATCTACCTATACTTGTGAGTCTAGCTTTTCTCATATGAATGCCATCAAAACTATAGGTTACTTACGTAACCCCAGATCTCAGAGTAACATGAAGTGAGATGTCTCACTATTGTCAGGGTTTAGTGCTAGTATGCTGTATACTGTTGTGTTTTAGTGTCTTGTCTATCGGTCTGTTGATAATTACTATACTCTCTCTCTCTCCAGGTGTCGGCACTTCCTGTCCGTGTGGCACCTGCTAGACTGATTGTTGTTCCCGCCCCTGATTGTGTCCACCTGTGTCCCATTACCTATTATGTATATTTAGTCCTTCTCTCCCTTTGTCTGGTGTTGGTTCGTTTTGTGTTATCGTTAGATCCATGCCTGTTTACCAGAGAACGATATTACAGTACCTAGTAGAACCTAGTGATTCCATGGAGAGTCCTAGTAGAACCTAGAAGTCATTGATAGCTTTGGTTTCTGTCCAATAAAGACTATTACCAAGCAACAGAATCGAGCATCTGAGTTCTTACGAGCCCATCGTATCAACTATGGGATGCGCCTCATCGCGGAGCAAACAGAAGCATCAATCTCATTACGCCAATCCTGATTGGCTGGTGATCTTGACGTCAGCGTCAGGGGAAATCACCCCCTATAAGTAGCTTGCGCCACAACGCATGCGTCATTCAAAATAAGCACCTCTTCTCGCTTCACCATAGCAAGGAGGGCCGTCTGGTGAGACATCTCACTTCATGTTACTCTGAGCACTGGGGTTACGTAAGTAACCTATAGTTCTCATTCATAACACTCCGTTCGATGTCTCACTATGGGATATTGTAGCTCCCGTATTGCCAGACGAGCTTATCTCGAAGATCACCGATCAACCAGAATTTAACAGGTGGAGTCCCGACTCAACAAGGTGCCCAGCACTGCTCGGGCCACGCTTGGAGCGGATACGTCTAGCCTGTAAAAGCGGACAAAAGTGAGCGGCGAGGACCAGCTCGCCTCTGCACAGATGTCTTGGATGGAAACACCCTTGAACAAAGCCCAGGATGTAGCCAGGCCCCGAGTCGAGTGAGCCCGCAGACCCGAAGGTGCTTGCAAATTCTGACTCGTATAGGCCAAAGCAATCGCCTCCACGATCCAGTGGGATAGTCGTTGCTTAGTAACAGGCTTACCCTTGTGAGGGTTAGCCCAGGACACGAAGAGTTGGTCATTAAGACGAAGCTCTTTTGATCTGTCCATATATGTGTGTAAAGCCCGGACTGGACACAACAGATCCCGCTGCTGCTCCCCGGAGGAAACCAGCTGCGGAGGAAATGCCTCAATGTCAATTGGGGTACACGACCCAACCACCTTTAGTGTAAAGGCAGGGTTGGGCTTCAACAACACTCTCGTTTGCCCTGGGGCGAACTGAGTGCATGAGGGATGTACAGACAGTGCATGAGTATCGCTGACCCGCTTGGCGGATGCCAGGGCCAGTAACAGCACTGTCTTGAGTGACAGATGTTTCATGTCAGCTCCTTCCAGGGGTTCAAATGGGGTCATTCTGAGCCCATTCAAAACCACTGCCAGGTCCCATAAGGGCACCAGCGACCTGGAGACAGGGAGGAGCCTGCGAGTTCCCTTCATAAAACGGCAAACCAAAGGATGTTGGCTAGCCGTCTTACCCTCAAAGCCCACATGGCATGCAGCAATAGCAGCCAGGTATACCTTGATCGTGGAGAAAGCTCTGTGTTTATCGATCAAGTCCTGTAGAAATGATAAAATCACCCCGACAGGACATTGAAAAGAGATGTGCCCTTCTTGAAGGCACCACTCCTCAAACACCCTCCACTTACAGTCGTAAAGAGACCTGGTGGAGGAAGCTCTCGCACTCTGAATAGTGTTTATCACCTTCTGAGGGAGTCCCACTGTATTCAGATTGT
Organism: Pseudochaenichthys georgianus; assembly: GCF_902827115.2. NCBI lineage: Eukaryota > Metazoa > Chordata > Actinopteri > Perciformes > Channichthyidae > Pseudochaenichthys > Pseudochaenichthys georgianus. Next base: position 16,542,120 of record NC_047515.1, read on the forward strand.
ACCACTCACGGGTCAGGCCCATAGTGCCCCGCGCTCTGGGCGTGGGTGAAGGATCGCCCCCCCCCCGCCTGAGACAATCTGTCCCTGCGTGGTGGGGGCTGCCATGGCTGCCCGCACAACAGCTGATATATCTCCGCCAGCCCGTACGTTGCGGGCTAGGGCAGAAACATCAGAGTAAGTGTGTGGCGTTGCTCCTTCACTCTGGCCAGAGTTGGGGGTAACAGAGCCAGGGGTGGGAACGCGTACAGAGGACCCGGAGGTCGATGGTGTACGAGTCGATGGTGCCTAACAGTGCGTTTAAATCGTGCATTAAAGAGAACAGCTGTCATTGAGCATTTTCTCTTTATGCGAACAGATTTAACGCGGCTCCGCCGTAACGCACCCACAGCGGACTCCCGATCCTTGGATGAGGAGTCCAGTCTGCATAGAGTGGTGCACCTCTGGACAGTAGTTCTGTCCCGAGGTGCATCACTCCCGGTACCTGTGTCGCTCTCAGAGAGAGGAGACGTCTGCCGCTCCAAGGGATCAGTTTGTGTGCCAGTGTGTGTGACTGGAGACAACGCAACCTCCCTTGGCGGTTCATACACGATATCGTGTTGTCTGTCCTCACGAGGACATGGTGTCCTCTGTTGCGGCTTTCACACCAGCGCTTTTCAGTTTCTAGCTCCGAGCGGGAGCTTTTCTGGTTCAGCTCCGGTTTCCCTTTTCAGCTCCCGCTCTGTTCACACGGCCCACTGGCGCCCCAGAGCTGCCCCTACTGCGTCATGACGTCACCGTTTACATCGCTGATTTGCTCCCCAACGGCAGCTCACAACAACAACAGCGTCGGGTCGATGATCGTGTTGCTTTTAATCACACGAAGCCAGAATAAATTGAATAACGACTTCTCCAACCTTATACTTTTCTCCAGAGTGCCGTGGTTCATTGTTTATTAATGTGTTTCTGCAGCATTTACCGACCGCTGCAGTGCTGGCTGCTCTTCCACGGGGCTTTATTCTCCCGTTAGCTCCCGGTTAGCTCACACGGCAGCGGCCGCTCTAAAGTATTCACTGTCCGACTCACACAAGCAGCTGATGCATATCCCCAGTTCCCCTTAGCCTAAGTGAATGTGTGTCAGTCTGAATTGACACTGTTTGGTATCACAATGCTGTTATGAAAGTTTCTCTGGTATAAAACGGGTGATGTTATCATAGCAACCAAAGCTAAACTGACTACTTGCATCCGATAGCTGCAATAATACAAAACAACACGTCTGCCTCTCTCCACAATGATCGATAACAGTGAACGGATGGTCAAAGTAAGGTACAAATAAACAGAATCACACGAAGCCTGGTTAGTGTTGCCTGACTTTATAAAGTGTGTTTATAGGCACTACTGCTTGTAGGCAGGCATAACAGTCGACCCATGTTCAGGGGAGGTGGGTTTAGTTTCCTGCACGCCTCGACGTAAGAGAGACGTAAGCGACGCCACCTCTTAGCTCCGAAGCTCTTGCCTCTGGACCGACAATTTTTTGGAGCTGGAAATGAAGCGGATTCCGGAGCTAAGAGCCGGCGCCACTGCGGTGTGAACAGGAAAACCCGGCACTTTTCAGGCTCCAGCTCCGAGCCGGAGCTGAAAAGGCGCTAGTGTGAAAGGGGCATGAGAGAAGGCAAGAAGCGTTTTAGGGCGGGGAACAGCGCTAAAAGCTCCGGGTAATTTACGTGCGCCCGCTGGAGGTCTCTGCTCTAGAGACCTCTCACCGGGCGACCTTCGTAAATACCCTATGAGCCTGTCTGACATGCGTCCGTGGTGACCACCTTCCGTGAAAGGACAGCACCCGTAGGCGCGTCCCACACTAGAAAAGTCGGGAATAGTGCCACTACGCATTACATAATAACCAAAACTCTCCGCACGCCGTGGCGCGCGGGGTTTAGTTTTAATATGAGACCCATGTTGAGCGGGTGCTTTACGAGGACATTTGTCTGCGTAATCTGACTCTGCTCGGCGGGCACAGGGTTGCCAACTCTCACGCATCTGGCGTGTGACACACGCTTTCACTCTCAATCTCACGCTCTCACAAACCCAAACTATTCTCACGCCAAAAACAAGAATACCGAAGACTAGAAACGGTTTTGAAAACTTTTGTCACGTAGTGATCGTCTTCTCAATAGAACATCTTTGATAATGTCTCCTGGCCAATCAGAATCAATAAAACAGTGTGGTGTTGTTGCAGGAAGTCCCGAGGGAGAATACTTTTGCTGTAGTACATCTCTATATACATCCAACATTACGTGTTGATAAAAATCAACACGTAATGAAATAAGACGAGGTTTGATGAGTGATAGATGTGTGGGCTGTCTTTCATTTTGGCACACAGAACAATGGGGGCTATCCACCCTTATCCACAATGTAAAGTCATTCACACAGCTTCTTCCCTCTTCTCTCTATGAGGAGCAGCAGGTTCAGCTTTCAGAACAAAGTAACAAAAAACTAAAATGGCATTCATTTTTTTAAATATGTCGTGTAGTAATAGATTTATTTATTTTTCTTCTCAAGAGAGTACCAGAATGTGTATTTTATGTTAATATTTCAAAAAATCTCCTGGGGGAGAATCCCCCCAGACCCCCCTGCAGGGGTTGGGTTTTCAGCATGTCAACTCTTTCACCTGTGGAAAAATTGCAGGATTGGCTCCAGGTCCCCCTTTTTATTTACTACAAGACAAATGTGCCTTTTTATTTCATAGGCTACAGTTCAATTTGGATTGAGACAGGAAAATAATCTAACCCTCACGCGTGGCGTTTCACTCTCAAGGGGAGTGTGTAATTACATTGCAAATACTGACTTGAGCCCCACCACTGTATGGGTTAGCCCTACCATAGATTACCCAACAAAAATACTCTGGAGCCGCAATGAGAGTGAGAGTGTGTTAATTAATATATTTGGCAGTTTGGAGTAAGTCTGTAGATTTGTTTGTGTGTGTGTGTGTGTGTGTGTGTGTGTGTGTGTGTGTGTGTGTGTGTGTGTGTGTGTGTGTGTGTGTGTGTGTGTGTGTGTGTGTGTGTGTGTGTGTGTGTGTGTGTGTGTGTGTGTGTGTGTGTGTGTGTGTGTGTGTGTGTGTGTGTGTGTGTGTGTGTGTGTGTGTGTGTGTGTGCTTTGCAGCCTGGGCCGATGACATGAGCGTGTTCCAGCCCGAGGCAGGACGAACAGACCTGGTGTGTGTCTGTGCCCGAGATCTTCAACCCGCAGCCGCAGAGTCGAGCCACCGAGTCCCTGACTCCTCTGGTGTGAGGGAGAGGGGCGTCCATCTTTGTCGCCTCGTGGCGTGGAGAGGGCCCGCTCTCGACAGGTGGGACGGGAAAAAAGGTATTACCACCTTGTCCTTAATCCGGAGAAAAAGGACGGTGTGCGTCTTTTATTCCCGGAGAATACTGACTGGTGCGGCAGTATGCTCCTTTTTTAATCCTTTTCCCCTCCGTGGGGAAGAGAAAAGAAAAACTTCCTCGCTACCGTGGTGTCGGTAGAGAGGGAGCGAGCTAGCAACAGGTGTGCTGCTAGCTTGAAAAAATCGGACCTACCTTACTTTCTCGTAGAGAAGGGCGAGGTCGATTTTTAAGTACTAACGGCGTTAGTACTACCGTCTTCCTGCGAAGCAGAAGGAGTAGCCGGCGAGCGCCCGTCGACCCAAATGGTATTTTGGGTTCAGTCTGTGGACAGTGAAGCTTGCCCGGCTACTGTGAGATGTGCTCTGAAGCGAGAAGAGGTGTTTGAATGACGCATGCGTCGTGGCGCAAGCTACTTATAGGGGGTGATTTCCCCTGACGCTGACGTCAAGATCACCAGCCAATCAGGATTGGCGTAATGAGATTGATGCTTCTGTTTGCTCCGTGATGAGGCGCATCCCATAGTGAGACATCGAAGGGAGTGTTATGAATGAGAACAAGGGCACGTTGCTCCATGACCAATGAGAAGTTGCATGAGTGTCTCAGGATTGCTCTTACCACTTATGAGCCAAACTATGCTGAAATAGCTAAATCAAGGCACTGAAGGCAGTGTAATTTCTCTCATTGACGCAAACAGGCTAAACATGACAGAGGTCTTCAAACAAGCCTACTTACTGTTTTGAAAATTGTAAAAATGTTTCCAAGATATGAATGTTATTGTGAGTATGATGGCTATTGTTTTACTATGTTCTATTTGCATTTAGTATTACATTTTATGGACTTGTGTTGTCTTCAATGCACCTTATGTATGCTTGGAAGTGTTGAGGATATTATACACAGGGCTACTTACTGTTAATGTGATGAATACTGTTTTATTATATTCATCTTGTTTTGTACATTAGTGGACATGGAACTGTTGGGGGGAAAAACCTCATGTCTCCTTAGTTTTAAAGATGCAACATTTTGCACTTTTGTGTCAAGCCTTGTAACCAAAGCTTTCCTACTTTTTTATGGACTGGTTGCTTTCTGTAATGATTTATGTTGATACAATTCAAGACAAAAAAAAGGGATGCACTTGACTAGTTCATTTAATGTATTAGTATCTATTAACACTACTGTAAGCAAGAGTTATTTGTAGTGATTCCTTGACAAAGTATTGTGTGGCCCACAAACCCCCAGTGATTTTCCTATTTGGCCCACTTGCTAATGAAGTTGAATAGCCCTGGCAGGTTCACAGTATTATCCCTGTTCATTATGGGCTGCATATACAACTTCAGTTAGCTTGTAGCCAACAACACTCCCCTTTCCTTCTGTTCCTCCAGCAGTTTCTGGGAGCTACGCGAGCCACGTAGATGGGATTCCCTGTGCTTTTGTTGTCCAGAATTCCAGCATGCTGTTTCGTCTCTATCAGATAGTGGTCCAGCCAGGGCCGCCTTAATGCACGGGCTGACCTGGGCTGAAGCCCAGGGGCCTACGGAGATCAGGGGCCAATCATGAGCCAATAAAAAAGTTTTTAAAAAAAATTTATTAAAAAAAAAAAAAGGTTTTTATTTCGGACGTTTTTAAAAAATATTTAAATAAACAAAGTCTTGGCTTTCAGAATATGAAACTTTTATTTCCAAAATCACACGATAAATACATTTTTGAAGCTTGTAAAGGGAAGATGACAGCTCTCACTCGCCACTCCCTCCGCTGACATTATGAATGTAAGGCGTATAGTAATCATAGATAACACGGCAGGGTCCGTTACAGTTTGTTTTCATCTGGTTTCAAATAAACAAAGTCTTGGCTTTCAGAATATTAAAATTGTTTCGGCAAATTCAGATGATAAATACAACTTTGAAGCTTGTAACGGCATAATTACAAGCGGAGAACGGAGTAACTTGACGTCACAGCAGGCATAACAACAGCCTGTGTTTTTCCCGGGAAACAAACAATACACACAAACGCAAAAATACACAAACACACACACACACTCGCGAGCTCCCCCCAGACCAGTAATCCAAACGAAAATATCTTCCCTCCGTAGTATTATGATCATTTGCTCCGCTAATCAATCAGATCGATGGATTCCAGAGATGACTCCGAAACAGTCAGTGGGCACCACTTAACAGCCAATCAGAATGAGAATATGTTTCACATGTGACTTATTCAAATTGCGAGTGATTGAGTGACAGATGAAGGTTGTTTAGGAGAAAAAGTTTGAGAAGAAAAAGTTTGAGAGTGGCGCTCAGAAAAGGAAATTGTTGAGGGAAAAGGAGTTTCGAGACAAGCAGCTATTACAAAAAATGCCGGTTATTTTAAACCTGTAGGCCAGGATGAGGAGGAAGGACAGATGAGTTCTGTACCGAGCGGTAGCGGTGCCGGCCGCGGGGCCTTGGAGCCAAGTAGGCCGTCTGGTTCTGATAGCGATGGAGTAGCGGGAGAGGAAAAACAGACAGGAGGGACATTGGAGGAGATGGAGAGGACGACGAGGACTTGCTACGTGGAGGGGAGCCAACGGCAACCGGACAAATACATGAGGGAGGCCCGATACGTCACACATCTGGAGGAGAGGACCAGGCGCGCGTAGAGCAGAGTGGAGAAGTGCGATCACAGAACCTGCCGATGCTATAAATGACTTTCATTTGTTGTTTAAATAGGGGGCCTACAAAACCATCAGCCCCAGGGCCTGATGGCAGGTTAAGGTGGGCCTGGGTCCAGCTTGATAAATGGTCTGATAGTCTAAGACTTGGCTCAGTGGTTTTTCGCTGTTGCAGGGAGGCAAAGTTCACAGTTACACTCAGAAATGTGAATGATAAAATATTCGGAAGTTTACTAATCGAATCTTTAACACAAGGGAGATTTTTTGTGACATGTTCTGAGTACGTTTTTTTCTCTGTAAAGTAAGACATTTTCTTTTGATTCTGTTAAGGCCAAGCCTGACATAAGTCCTACGTACTGCAGCAAGTCCATCATCATAAATTCATGTTGTCAAGCATGTTTCATCCCACAGAAATACTTTTTTCAAGAGAGGCTTCAAAGAAACTGGCGAGACTTAATTGTGACTATGCTAAGGTCCATAACAACAACAGTGGACAGAATATCATATGGGAGTTGAAACAGCTTAAAAAAAATCTATAAAGATCCCAATAATACTTTAAATGAGATGGACATAATACTCTGCATTAAATGACAAGTTGCATTTAATATGTTTTTACATTTTTAAAAAGTAAAATTAACAAGCTACTTTTCTACCTTATTGAAAAAGGTAGAAACATGCTAAATTCTAACTGTTGTAAAGATGTCCCCTACTTCACCGGTCTATTCAGTATGCTCCAGAAGCTTTGAGTTAAGTCCTTTTGTAAATTGTATGTTGGGCTTTTGTTGGCTGCTAAACTATTTGTGATGACGCACAATCCTGCTCATATGTACATGCATTGAACTCAGATTGAGGTGAAAGCAGAAACTTCCCCCCTTCAGCAGATCAAGTTGAACACAGATGTATGGTTTAATATGCTGCACATACATCTTCCGGCACAGCAAAGTTGTCCAAGTGAAGCAACAATGCGTTCAATAAAATGTGTTGTCTGGAGGGGATAATTAAATAGTGTTTGAAGCTCTATGGAATTTAAGCAGATTGTTAATGTTAGGATTCACAGTGTTAATGGTAAACTTGAGGGTTTATTTGGTGATGGAAAACAACTTTTAAAACAGACTTTTAGGTGTGTAGAGGCCAATCTTTAACACCAGCTTCTGGCATTATATTCAAACATAGAATTTATGACATTTCTAACGGTCATGTTTTTCAGACCCTGTAATTAGAAATGATGGTATCAGTCGTAACCTTGAGACAAGAAAATATAGCAGAGCCACACCTACATGGAGCTGATGAATTCCTCTGTCTGTGCTGGCATGCTGAACACATCTCCATTTTCACACTTGAGTGTAACCAACATTGCTGTTAGTCCTGATGTGTTGAGACAAGTGGTGACATTACTAGCTAGTATTAGATTCTTACCTTCATTGTGGGTTGTGTTCTACGAGTAAGTTTGTAAATGTGACTTTGTTTTACTGTTGGATATTATATCCATCCTAAAATCAGGATATCACCATCATAAAGAAACCCAATGGAAAGTTTATCTTTGTGTTGGAAGCTGTATTGTGACACAAGGTTATTTTCCTGACTTTTCTTTAGTGCACTTATCTCTTGAAACAAATCCCTACTTCTGTATTATGCTCCATGGTGATACGGGAGTAAAACAATTCTTAGCAACGGTATTACCATGCATTTCAAGTTATCACAGCAGGTCAGCAGGTTCACACTCATTAATCACACATAGCTACCTTGTCATGATGAGAATATAGGTTTTATTGTTCTCTCTGAGAGATGCTTGGTCTCAGCAATGCTTGAACTGAGTTATTTTATATCAATGGTTTAACCGCTTTAAGGGCTTCTGCTTTCCAATTTAAACTGCACTCTGCATCATAACACAAAAAACAATTAATTAATTACAAAAAGAGATTTACCTTTTCCGCTATAAAGTTTACTACAGATTTTTTTTATTTACTGGAAGGAAAACCTTCAATATATATTTTTTTATGTTCAATCTCTTGGATTGCTTGTTGGCTTTCTTGATGTTTATGTAGCCGACCCAATATGTTTGGCCTTACCATCAAATTGTGCTGCCAATGATATTTTACTGTCTTGGGAAACAGAACCAACGATGTTTGCATGTGTTTGTGAATGTTCCATCACTGGCTTTGTCATTAGTGAAGCTCCTCTCCTAGTCTTCATGTATAGGCAATGACCTCTTTAGGTTCACACACACAGAACATTCAACACGCAAATATAGCAAGATACATTTGAGCCAACTCATACTCCTGATTAGGAATTTATCAAACATGGTCTAAGACAGATATTTACTCAACACACAATTTGTGCAGAAAGTATTTTATTGGCCTCAGGAAACTTTATAGTGCACTTAGCACCATGGACTGAAAGTATAAACAGAGTGATACAACTTATCTAAATAGAATTTAGCTACAATTATACTTCAGGAAAACAACTTAATGTACTTTAGCCTGAGAGTAATCCACAACAACAATTTCCTTGTTGATCCATCCAGAGGGAACATTGAAGCTTCCACTCCCTTCAATAGGCAATTAAAATACAAGAACAAAGAAACAAGAAGCAACAGGGCAAACTGAACTAATAATTGCTTACCCCATAACTTTGTCTGACACAACAGCCTCCCTAAGTTGGGATTTATGGGAGACATACCTTCCTTTAGTGCAAATAACCTCAGATATCTCAGAATTGTCTCCCGAGGCAGAGCATTCATGCATACATTGCTGTCAGATTCCAGGAAGGACTCTACAGTCCTGGTAAAGCTCGTAACTATTCAACAGCTGAGTGATTTATTGACAAGGCTTGTATTTATGTATTTGTCCTTGAGGTTTTTCGTTATATTATACTTGATCCTTCCTAGGGTCATAGTTTTTCAGATTAGTTGCTCCACCGTCCATATTTAGCCCACTTTAAACCAAAGATGGTAAAGTGAGGACAGAGTGTGTTTTCCATATATCAGATCTTTGTTTCACCTCGAGACTCTGCCGATTCTTAGAGTCAGAAAAGAACAGGATATCTGTTCACATAAATCATAGGGCAGAGACAGGTTTACTAGGGAGTGTGATTCAGTCCTGCTCCAACCATTTTTCAATCTTTAATTCAGGCTACTATGAGTTCTGAGGATACCAACTGAGAACAATGAACACTTGTTGGAAAAGAGAATAGAACTTGGAGTTTACTGATTCAATCTTACTCTCATCCCTCTATTCGAACTACATGTATGTTTCTATAAGAGTGTCTTCACATTTCTAATAAAAGCTTCTCTCTGTGAAACTAAGAATAATTAACTTAAAAATTGTATCATTCTTCACTTTGCCAGAATACAAAATTACTAAACAACTACTGGAATAATATTTTTAACATGGTTTATGAGAATAGTTGTTGTGAACTTGCTCTACATTTCTTCAAACCGGAGCACAATTTTGGTGCCTGAAGGCAAGGCAAGTTTATTTATATAGCACCTTTCAACACAAGGCAAGGCAAGTTTATTTATATAGCACCTTTCAACACAAGGCAATTCAAAGTGCTTTACAAAAAATGAAAGACATTAAGAAAATGGCATTTAACATCAGTCATTAAAAAGAAAAGATAATAAAGTAAACATTAAAAGAAGAAATACATTGATAAAAGTTACAGTGCAGTCTAAGATATGAATAGTTCAATTAAAAGCAGCGGCAAAAAGAAAAGTCTTCAGCCTGGATTTAAAAGTAGGAGACTTATTGTTACCACACTCTATGTGTTGTGGGGATAATAACTTATTAAATATGAGCCTCAGCATAAGGCGAAACTGGGACTTGAAGTTCTGATGTCCATTAGGAACAGCATTCATTCGGATGGGTTTAATCAGGATTGAACAAGAGATATGTATTTGTGTCTCGATCATAATAAAATGTGGGACAGAGAACACAGCTGCCATAGTTCATTTGTTTTTGTTCGGCTTCAGTAGGAAAATAACGTAGATTGAGCCTCAATCTGACTCATGTGTTGTCTGGTGTTTCTCTCTGTCCTGGTTGCATCCTTCTTGTTTTGTTGTAGCTATAGCTTGTTCTAATCAACCTTTAATAAATCAGTGTATGTCACTAACATGGAACGAATTGTTTTCATACATTTGTTAGGATATTGTAATCTGGTCTGGTGCAACATGCATTGCTCTATGTTGATTTCAACATCTGTAGACTTTGTCCCTGCCATGTCTTGGTATTCAACCTAAGATGGCATTGCGGACCCATCTTCCTTGTTATGGAGATAGCTGATTTTACCCTCATCCTTAGCAAAATGGTAACTTTTATCTTCCCCAGGTTATGTGGAATAAGTTAGTACTGGCAATATGAATTAGAGGTGACCTCATCTAATGCAAAGACAGAAAGAAAGCAATTATTTGTATTTATTTTTTCAATTCTCATTATCTCTAGTTTTTATTTATGGTACTAATTATACATACAGTACATACCTCACAATGGTTGATATTAGAGCTGAACTATGTGTGCTTTTCCCCAGGAATACAAAATATGCATAAAGATTTTTCAAAGGGCACAATGTTTTATGGGATTTAAATGGAGCAAATGTTAATTATAAAAACATGTAAATGTGTCATTTATTCAACAAACATCCAAAAACGAAGCCTTTAAGACACAAATTAATTAAAAAAAATCCTTAAAAAGCTTAATATCAATTAAACCAATAAACAATTGTTGATGTTATTCTTCTTCGTATTTTTCCTTCACCAAGAAAATGTATATGATTTGAGTCTTGGTTAGTTATTACTCCTCATTATTCTTTGTGTTATCATTCCTTTCAGTGAGTACTGAAACAATCAAGTCTGCTCACTCTGTACAAAGAGTGCTGGATTCGGTTAAATCAAATCTTAATGTGGCTTCTTTATGAGTGGCAACTGTTGATGAAGAACGATAACAAAACAACACACAATAATCAACAACAGATAAAGCGGGCATGGTGTCAACTTGTTACTATCACTAGTGGCTGTCCTGGCTTTCTTTAAAAGTGATAAAAGCCTTAGTCATCATTTTGTTGTCATCTTGAAAAGGTTATTGCTCTGAACAAACCACATCTGATTCTATTGATTTAAAAGATATCAGCCTTAAAGAAAATGAAGATCACATGTTTCTCATAAAGTAAAGCTACATGAAAGACAGTAGATGAGTATATTCAGCCTGTTTGAGTGCAAGACATTTGGTGTTGTTGAGCTCACCGTAAATAACCATAGTAAATATTCTACTTTCCCACGGAGTTTCAGTTTGCAAAAAGAGAAAGGGTCAACAATACAAACATATGCAGTATATTTCAGTAGTCAATACCTCCCTGATGTACAATAAAAACAAACAATGTTTATGCACAAGAGCTACTTCACTTATTACAGAAAAATAATAAAATGAATAGTTAAAAGTATTTCAGTGTGTATTATCAATGGATGTATTTATATTGTATTTGTATTACAATTTGGTAACATGCACAATAGTTAACATGGTCCTGACCAAACAATGATCCCCCAAATTGTAAAGACATAATAGCGTGTTTAGTTTGTGATAGAACTAAAAAATGCCATTTGGTATGACCTACTTGAACAGGACATGCTCATGGGCTGTAACGTATTAGCTCCTCATGTGTTCAGAGCGTGTCCAGTCGGGCCTCTTGGATGCCGTGGTGTCTGTGTAGGATTTATGCTGAAGATCTGTCAAACTGGTGATGAGACAGTTTCTTCTTCACATGCGTTCAGGCTCATGGAGACATTCTGGACTCAGCAGAAACTGTCAGCAGACAAAACAATAAAACTGAAACATGAAAGATTCTGAAAAGTAACTTCTTGGTAGATTATGCATGTTTATTTGACAGTTAATGCCTTCAGCTTCTGCTTAATGCACATATGCTGGCAATTAAAGGTTCATTAGTGGCACATTTATGCCAAGATTTTGGCGTAATCATTTCCATGTTCGGTCAAAATGCTTAAATTACGAGGGTTATAACATTTGTTGATGAACTTGAACCCACAGTAGTGTGACCACAACTCTTTTTCACTATTTCCATGTCTCATCAGCTCTTCCATTTTGGCATAGGATTTGGTGCCCTCTGCAGTTTAGATAGAGTCAACTATTATATTTTTTATCAAACAAGCTAATCTGAATTGATAGATAATTTAAGCGGAACTACAAGATGATCTACAAAAATGTATACTGTAGGTCTCACAAAGACATACTGTATCTCAATAACATGGTGTGAAGACCTTTTTCTAATTACAACTGTAAATATTAAGTTATTGCATCTAAATCTGTTATTATTACTTTATATCATTTTATATTTATATAATAATAATAATAATAATAATAGATTTAATTTGTTAGCACTTTTACAGGTGCTCAAAGACGCTTTACATATATAGTGAAGAGAAAATAAAATAAAATAAAGGAACAACAAATAAATATATAGTTAAAGTTAAAGTCAAATAATACAAAAACAATCACACATTAAAAGCCAGACTGAAGAGGTGAGTTTAAGAGTTTAAGAGTGCGCATAACCAAACTCTGGATTTAATTTCGGTCCGCAGGATCATTTCTAATTACTATTAGATCTGGCCCCCCGGTATATTGCACGCACACCTTCACTCAATCCTGAGGGTTTCCTCAGCTCAAAGCCTGAGCCCAAACGTTGATGAACTTGCACCCAAGATGAGTATCTGGCTTGAACTAGAATCACAGAGCAGCAAAGTGAGTTTCAATGGATGTTTACTTCTGCACTTTCTTTCTCACGACAACAGGGCATGTTTGGTTTTTCTTTGAGGGAAATAGTTTTTTTTAAGCTGTTGGTGGCCTGTGGAAAAATGTAATCATAAGAAATGACTCCGGAAAAGCTGCAGATAGAGCCATAAGAAATGAATGCAACTGATTATTTAATGTTTAATGTTGTTTTTATAGGCAATAATTTAAGCTTTGTTAGTTCCAGGTTTAATATGTGCAATAAGTTAATTTCAATACGTTTTGCAATAAACATTGAACCAGTCAGGCCCTCGACTAGTACCCATTTTTTTATTTTGGCCCACTGTGTATTTGAGTTTGACACACCTGGCCTAAACTTTCAACTAAAACAGTTGATCAAGTATGAATTATGCTGACCTCATGGAGTTCAAAGATCATCTCCAGATTTAAATGTTATTTTCTTTATCAACTCACAAATTCAATTCTCTGTCTGAAATATTTGGTTCTGCTGCACCCTCAGGTGTTGGATGAGTGCCACTGCACGCTAATGGAGGCCATCTCATTACTCGTGACCTTTAGGCCCCGGCCACACAAGGACGAAAACGGTCGTTTGCGTTACTGTTTAGTGTCATATAGACCGTTCGGCCACACGAGGACGACCGACAGTGTTGGGAAAGTTCACTTTCTACATGAACTAGTTCAGTTCACAGTTCACACATTTTAAAATGAACTAGTTCAGTTCATAGTTCATAATTCAAAATGTTGAACTAAAGTTCATGTTTTCAAAAATGAACTAATTTATAGTTATTTTTTCAATACGTTGCTGCGAGCTATTATTTGTCAAAATGATTGCCACAATCCATATAGAACCACAGACAGCAATCAGAATACTGGCATTTCCATAACGCTTTGCTGCCGCCCATTCAGTCCACACTAGTAGCAGCTGCAGCTTTCATCTCTACAGTATATTTTCAAAAACATGAGGAAAAATGTGCTGCTTGAATGGTCTTTATTAAGTATAATAATCTAAATATACTTAAAGTACCAAAAGTGAAAGTAGTCATTGTGCAAACATGTGCCGACATAACTCTGTACTAACACAACACGAGGTAGGAACCAGGCTGAGGTATGAAACTAAGGTTGTACCTCAAAGTTCAATATTCAAAGTGCAAAACATTTAAACATTCATTCTCTTTTCATTAATCAGTTGCATTCTTTTTTTTTCCTGACTTGTTTGCCCAAAGAACAAAAAGTTCTATAACTTGGGTCATAACTTGGGTGCAATATTCAGCCCAAATGAATGAGGTAGAGAATATTTTGATTTTTAAAACAAATTTTATTTGCATTTGTTTTAAACATACACCCACCCTGCAAAAGAGTCGGAACAAAACTAAAATATTACACAATCAAATAAATAAACAGATTTTCATGACTACCAAATAAATATCATTTGAAAAGCGTTTTACCCATTTAAAAACATCCTCTTTTACACACTTTAAAAACAAAAACTACACCTATCCTTTAAAACTTCAATATGAGAGAGTCATTCTCAAAATGAGCTCTGTATTTGTTAGTGGCTATTGCACCATGTATAATTCTCCATTGGATGTCAGCCATCCGTTTTTCAACCGGAGATTTATACAGGATCCGCCAGCTGCCCTGAGGGGAAGAGCCCAAGCCAAACACATCCGTCCACCTCGACTCTCTGACGCCTGCAAGCGAGCTGAGGTTTAACACCTTTACGCAGCTAAGGTATAGCTTCTTCCCATTGCAGGAGCTGAACGTTCCAGGTGTTACAGTCCCCAGTGATAGCAGGAGACCATCCTCCTCTCTCCATTCCCCCACCGCAGGACCCACACTCAAGGAAGGAAAAACATAATCATGTCCCTTTCTCCACTGGTCAGCCAGATCTGCATCCAGAGCAAAAGTCAGGTGGGATGGCAACAGCGACTGCCACACCTCATCTACCAGGTTCTCCAGAACTCGGGTTGATCGAATGCCCGTCACCTCAGCCAGTTTTTCTGTGGAGACCCCCGTCAAATGGCCAAGTTTTACCACTCCCGCTTCAATGAACGCGTTCTTTAGGGTGGCTGAAGAGAAAAGGGTTCCAGAAAGAAAACCAGTGTCAAACAGTGGCTCCTCAAACAGCCACATCCCAGGCCGGGGGTCGGGTGGTCTTGTAAAACTCAGAATCTTCCAGGCATTGATGACTGAGCAGTAAAAAGGTGTAAGTCCAGTGATCTTGTACGCAGGGGCCTTCAGCAGAAACAGGTGTTTATCAAAACCAAAGCCCCCCGCCCTCCAGAGCAACAGCCGGGCCATAGCCAGCCAGCAGGGAGAGGCACCATACAGCAGCCGCTGAGCTGCCTGCAGTCTAAAAGCAGCAGTCCTTGCAGTAATGTCCACGAGGCCATGCCCCCCCCTCCGCCACGGGCAGGTACAGGACCGATGCTGGCACCCAGTGATGACCCGACCAGAAGAAATCCACGAGGAGCCGCTGCAGTTGTTTCATGAGGCCCGGCGGTGGGGTTAACACCTGCAGTCTGTGCCACAGAGACGAGGCAACCAGATTGTTGGCGACAAGAACTCTTCCCCTGTAGGACAGCTGGGGGAGCAGCCATTTCCATTTGGCTAATTTTGCTTGCACCTTTTCCAGCAATCCCTCCCAGTTCTGTGCCACCATGTCCTCGGACCCCAACCAAACTCCCAGGACTTTTAATCCCTTGTTTCCCCAGCTAAGGTTACCAGGCAGACTGGGCCTATTTTCAAGACTCCACTGACCTACCAAAACTGCCTCACTCTTCTCCCAATTAACTTTGGTTGAAGCAGCCTTCCTGTACAAAGCTAGACTGTCCTGTAGCTCCTGGATATCTCGCTAAAGACATAATAGCGTGTTTAGTTTGTGATAGAACTAAAAAATGCCATTTGGTATGACCTACTTGAACAGGACATGCTCATGGGCTGTAACGTATTAGCTCCTCATGTGTTCAGAGCGTGTCCAGTCGGGCCTCTCGGATGCCGTGGTGTCTGTGTAGGATTTATGCTGAAGATCTGTCAAACTGGTGATGAGACAGTTTCTTCTTCACATGCGTTCAGGCTCATGGAGACATTCTGGACTCAGCAGAAACTGTCAGCAGACAAAACAATAAAACTGAAACATGAAAGATTCTGAAAAGTAACTTCTTGGTAGATTATGCATGTTTATTTGACAGTTAATGCCTTCAGCTTCTGCTTAATGCACATATGCTGGCAATTAAAGGTTCATTAGTGGCACATTTATGCCAAGATTTTGGCGTAATCATTTCCATGTTCGGTCAAAATGCTTAAATTACGAGGGTTATAACATTTGTTGATGAACTTGAACCCACAGTAGTGTGACCACAACTCTTTTTCACTATTTCCATGTCTCATCAGCTCTTCCATTTTGGCATAGGATTTGGTGCCCTCTGCAGTTTAGATAGAGTCAACTATTATATTTTTTATCAAACAAGCTAATCTGAATTGATAGATAATTTAAGCGGAACTACAAGATGATCTACAAAAATGTACACTGTAGGTCTCACAAAGATATACTGTATCTCAATAACATGGTGTGAAGACCTTTTTCTAATTACAACTGTAAATATTAAGTTATTGCATCTAAATCTGTTATTATTACTTTATATCATTTTATATTTATATAATAATAATAATAATAATAATAATAATAGATTTAATTTGTTAGCACTTTTACAGGTGCTCAAAGACGCTTTACATATATAGTGAAGAGAAAATAAAATAAAATAAAGGAACAACAAATAAATATATAGTTAAAGTTAAAGTCAAATAATACAAAAACAATCACACATTAAAAGCCAGACTGAAGAGGTGAGTTTAAGAGTTTAAGAGTGCGCATAACCAAACTCTGGATTTAATTTCGGCCCGCAGGATCATTTCTAATTACTATTAGATCTGGCCCCCCGGTATATTGCACGCACACCTTCACTCAATCCTGAGGGTTTCCTCAGCTCAAAGCCTGAGCCCAAACGTTGATGAACTTGCACCCAAGATGAGTATCTGGCTTGAACTAGAATCACAGAGCAGCAAAGTGAGTTTCAATGGATGTTTACTTCTGCACTTTCTTTCTCACGACAACAGGGCATGTTTGGTTTTTCTTTGAGGGAAATAGTTTTTTTTAAGCTGTTGGTGGCCTGTGGAAAAATGTAATCATAAGAAATGACTCCGGAAAAGCTGCAGATAGAGCCATAAGAAATGAATGCAACTGATTATTTAATGTTTAATGTTGTTTTTATAGGCAATAATTTAAGCTTTGTTAGTTCCAGGTTTAATATGTGCAATAAGTTAATTTCAATACGTTTTGCAATAAACATTGAACCAGTCAGGCCCTCGACTAGTACCCATTTTTTTATTTTGGCCCACTGTGTATTTGAGTTTGACACACCTGGCCTAAACTTTCAACTAAAACAGTTGATCAAGTATGAATTATGCTGACCTCATGGAGTTCAAAGATCATCTCCAGATTTAAATGTTATTTTCTTTATCAACTCACAAATTCAATTCTCTGTCTGAAATATTTGGTTCTGCTGCACCCTCAGGTGTTGGATGAGTGCCACTGCACGCTAATGGAGGCCATCTCATTACTCGTGACCTTTAGGCCCCGGCCACACAAGGACGAAAACGGTCGTTTGCGTTACTGTTTAGTGTCATATAGACCGTTCGGCCACACGAGGACGACCGACAGTGTTGGGAAAGTTCACTTTCTACATGAACTAGTTCAGTTCACAGTTCACACATTTTAAAATGAACTAGTTCAGTTCATAGTTCATAATTCAAAATGTTGAACTAAAGTTCATGTTTTCAAAAATGAACTAATTTATAGTTATTTTTTCAATACGTTGCTGCGAGCTATTATTTGTCAAAATGATTGCCACAATCCATATAGAACCACAGACAGCAATCAGAATACTGGCATTTCCATAACGCTTTGCTGCCGCCCATTCAGTCCACACTAGTAGCAGCTGCAGCTTTCATCTCTACAGTATATTTTCAAAAACATGAGGAAAAATGTGCTGCTTGAATGGTCTTTATTAAGTATAATAATCTAAATATACTTAAAGTACCAAAAGTGAAAGTAGTCATTGTGCAAACATGTGCCGACATAACTCTGTACTAACACAACACGAGGTAGGAACCAGGCTGAGGTATGAAACTAAGGTTGTACCTCAAAGTTCAATATTCAAAGTGCAAAACATTTAAACATTAATTCTCTTTTCATTAAGTCAGTTGCATTCTTTTTTTTTCCTGACTTGTTTGCCCAAAGAACAAAAAGTTCTATAACTTGGGTCATAACTTGGGTGCAATATTCAGCCCAAATGAATGAGGTAGAGAATATTTTGATTTTTAAAACAAATTTTATTTGCATTTGTTTTAAACATACACCCACCCTGCAAAAGAGTCGGAACAAAACTAAAACATTACACAATCAAATAAATAAACAGATTTTCATGACTACCAAATAAATATCATTTGAAAAGCGTTTTACCCATTTAAAAACATCCTCTTTTACACACTTTAAAAACAAAAACTACACCTATCCTTTAAAACTTCAATATGAGAGAGTCATTCTCAAAATGAGCTCTGTATTTGTTAGTGGCTATTGCACCATGTATAATTCTCCATTGGATGTCAGCCATCCGTTTTTCAACCGGAGATTTATACAGGATCCGCCAGCTGCCCTGAGGGGAAGAGCCCAAGCCAAACACATCCGTCCACCTCGACTCTCTGACGCCTGCAAGCGAGCTGAGGTTTAACACCTTTACGCAGCTAAGGTATAGCTTCTTCCCATTGCAGGAGCTGAACGTTCCAGGTGTTACAGTCCCCAGTGATAGCAGGAGACCATCCTCCTCTCTCCATTCCCCCACCGCAGGACCCACACTCAAGGAAGGAAAAACATAATCATGTCCCTTTCTCCACTGGTCAGCCAGATCTGCATCCAGAGCAAAAGTCAGGTGGGATGGCAACAGCGACTGCCACACCTCATCTACCAGGTTCTCCAGAACTCGGGTTGATCGAATGCCCGTCACCTCAGCCAGTTTTTCTGTGGAGACCCCCGTCAAATGGCCAAGTTTTACCACTCCCGCTTCAATGAACGCGTTCTTTAGGGTGGCTGAAGAGAAAAGGGTTCCAGAAAGAAAACCAGTGTCAAACAGTGGCTCCTCAAACAGCCACATCCCAGGCCGGGGGTCGGGTGGTCTTGTAAAACTCAGAATCTTCCAGGCATTGATGACTGAGCAGTAAAAAGGTGTAAGTCCAGTGATCTTGTACGCAGGGGCCTTCAGCAGAAACAGGTGTTTATCAAAACCAAAGCCCCCCGCCCTCCAGAGCAACAGCCGGGCCATAGCCAGCCAGCAGGGAGAGGCACCATACAGCAGCCGCTGAGCTGCCTGCAGTCTAAAAGCAGCAGTCCTTGCAGTAATGTCCACGAGGCCATGCCCCCCCTCCGCCACGGGCAGGTACAGGACCGATGCTGGCACCCAGTGATGACCCGACCAGAAGAAATCCACGAGGAGCCGCTGCAGTTGTTTCATGAGGCCCGGCGGTGGGGTTAACACCTGCAGTCTGTGCCACAGAGACGAGGCAACCAGATTGTTGGCGACAAGAACTCTTCCCCTGTAGGACAGCTGGGGGAGCAGCCATTTCCATTTGGCTAATTTTGCTTGCACCTTTTCCAGCAATCCCTCCCAGTTCTGTGCCACCATGTCCTCGGACCCCAACCAAACTCCCAGGACTTTTAAACCCTTGTTTCCCCAGCTAAGGTTACCAGGAAGACTGGGCCTATTTTCAAGACTCCACTGACCTACCAAAACTGCCTCACTCTTCTCCCAATTAACTTTGGTTGAAGCAGCCTTCCTGTACAAAGCTAGACTGTCCTGTAGCTCCTGGATATCTCGCTGACCCTGGACAAAAACACTGACATCATCAGCATAAGCTGATACAACCACCGGGGGGGCCTGAGCTGACTCTGGCAGACACAGGCCCCTCAGCCGGTTTCTAAGTCTGCACAAAAGCGGCTCGATGGCAATACTATATAATAGGCCTGAGATAGGGCAGCCCTGCCTGATCCCCCTTTTAACTGGTACAGGTCTGCTCAGCCCTCCCCCCACCTTCACAACACAACATGCATCACTGTACAAACACTTCACCCAGGACACAAAATGCTCCCCAACACCAAAAGCCTGCAATGTGGCAGCCAGAAAAGTGTGATCCACACGATCAAACGCCTTCTCCTGGTCAATAGAAATAATACCAACATTTATATTATACAGTTTACAAACATCAAAAGTGTCTCATCAAAAACAAATTGTCCACAATTGATCTGCCAGGGATGCAATATGTCTGATCAGGACCGATAAGAAGTTCGATAAAAACCTTCAGTCTGTTAGCTAAGACCTTTGACAGTATCTTATAGTCCGTACATAGGAGAGCCACAGGTCTCCAGTTCTTCAGCAGGGTTAGGTCTCCTTTCTTAGGCAACAGTGAGATCACTGCACGCCTACAGGAAGCTGGAAGAGTCCCTTTCCCAAAGGACTCCATCAACACTTCTAGCAAGTCATGTCCCAGAATACTCCAGAAATGTTTAAAAAAGTCTGCAGGTAAACCGTCTATGCCGGGAGCCTTGCCGGAGGCCATCTGTGTCACCGCAGAGGTCAGTTCCTCCAGCGTAATGTCAGAGCCCAGGGTGTCACTTTCGGCTGGACTCAGCTGTGGAAGACCCTGAAGAAGTTCATCAGCAGCTTCCACGTCACAACCTTCAGCTTTGAACAGGTCTGTGTAGAAGGACACTGCATGCCTCCTCATCTCAGCAGGCTCAGAGGTTACCTGTCCATCGGGGAGACGCAGACATACCATCTGCTTCCTTTGGCCCACAGACCTCTCCAGGTTGAAGAAGAAGGTGGTTGGTGCATCAATGTCTCTCATGGAAGTGAAACGGGCTCTGATCAGGGCTCCCTTGGCCTTCTCCTGAAGAAAACAGTTAAGCTGTTGTTGTTTTAGGAGGGACTGTTCTATATTTCGAGCAGACACACTCTCTAACTCTCTGATCTCCCTCTCTAACTGCTCTATAGCTCTCCTAATGTTTGCAGTGGAGTAGGCTGTATACTGTTGGCAGAACACTCTAATCTGAGCCTTTCCTACCTCCCACCACTGACTCAGGGAGGGAAAAGACTCTTTCTTTGATTTCCAGTTGATCCAAAATAATTTAAAATTCTCACAAAAAGTCAAATCTTGTAAAATGTTAACATTAAACTGCCAGAACGATCTCGGCTTCTCTGTGTTGGATAAAACTAAATCTAAAGAAACTAGCTGATGGTCTGTGAAACCAACCGGTTGGATGTGACAGTTCACTGCACGAGTAATAGAAGAAGCAGACATGTAAAATCTGTCTAGCCTGGCTGCACTGACGCCCCCATCTAGCATTCTCATCCAGGTGTATTGTTTAACAGAGGGGTGTTTCATCCTCCACACATCCACTAAGTCAGCCTCTCTCATCACCTGTGACAGTAAAAGGGACGACTGAGGATGCGGCTCCCGTCCTATTCTGTCTAAAGTGACATTAGTGCAAGCGTTCCAGTCCCCCCCCAGTATCACACACTCCCCCTGTACACTAGTGTCCAACTCATCTTTTAATAACTGAAACACAGATACACGTGCAGGGCCCTGATTGGGTGCATAAACATTAATAAAAGTGAAAAAAAACTCTAACAGTTCCACCTTCACCATCAAGGCTCTACCTGCCACTATCTCTGTGCTGGATACAATCTTAACATTTAGAGAGGGGGAGAAAAAAACAGCTACTCCAGCACTGAGGTTTGAGCCATGACTGAGTACATACTGACCCCCCCACCATATCCCCCAGTCCGTCTCATTCATCACTGTGCGTTTCCTGCAGAAATATCACATCTAATTTTTTCTGATTAAAGACCTCCAGCACTAAAGCTCTTTTCTGTGCACTTCTACCCCCGTTAATGTTTAAAGAAGCAACCCTTAAAGCCTGCATCAGAGGAAGGAGATAGAGAAAAATAACAGACAGGTACACACAGCAGAGAGGAGACACCCAGTGTTGCATGATCATGTTGACATTATTTAGACCTTTTCAGTTTCCCCCCTTTTTTGCTTCCTTTCGGAACTTTTCTCATATTAGTGACATGCTTCCTGAGACGATAGCGTTTCTTTTCATCCAGCAGGTCTAACCCTACAACTTTCTGAAGAGTGCTCACTGTGTGAAGAAACTTGTTAGTGTCAGGGAAAAACTCTCTCACTTCCACTGCCTTGCCAAAGGACTCATCTAAAAAGACATTAATTTCTTCCAAAGAATATATCTCTGCGTTATGAGAGAGACTATCTGCAATTGAAACACAGTCAGAATCCCCCTCACCGTCTGTGTCCATCTCTGTCACCTCATTAATGTCTGCAGCCTGTTGAAGCTCTGTTTGCCTCCCAGAACCAGACGGCAGCTCCTGCTGTGTGCCAACAGCCTCCACCTGTCCCACAGCCCCGGTCCTCACCTGTCCCGCTACATCATCTCCCACCCGTTTACCTGTTTCCACATGTTCTCCTCTCACACTCACCACATTCTCTACAATCCCCGTTTCATCTCTCCCGATATTCATCTCTACTTCATCCGCAGCCCCTGGGGCCCCGGCGGGTGCAACAGCAGCCCCCGCGACACCGGGCTCCGCGGCCGCCGACCCAGCGGCCCCGGCCGCCCCAGCGGCCCCGGCCGCCCCAGCGACTGACTCGGTGGCCCCGGGTTCGGCGGCCACGGGCTCCGCGGCCACGGGCTCCGCCGCCCGGGCTCCGCGGCCACGGGCTCCGCGGCCACGGGCTCCGCCGCCCCGGGCTCCGCCGCCCCGGGCTCCGCCGCCACGGGCTCCACCGCCCCGGGCTCGGCGGCCTCGGAGGCCTCGGGCTCGGCGGCCCCGGGCTCGGCGGCCCCGGGCTCGGCCGCACCCGGCGGAGCGGCGTGCCGTCTCTGTGGACATGCAACACGTTTGTGACCCGACTCCCCACACTCAAAACACTTTACGTTCCCTGAGCTCGCATAAACCATATAAAACCCCTCTTCATGCCTCACCCGGAAAGACACATCCAGTGTCTGAGTGGGACAAGTCAGAAACATGAACACCTGTCTCCGTAGAGATTGGACATGTTTTAACTTTTCATCTTTACACCCCAGAGCAACAGTGCGGAGATTACTGGCAAACTTACCGAACCGCTTCAGCTCCCGTTCCAGCGCCTCATTCGGGATGAATGGAGGAACGCCAGACACAGTGATCCGCGTGGACGGTGTCGCCAACGGCGAAACTTGGATATATTCCTCGTTTACCATTAATCCGCTCTCAATAAGTTTGGTTACATATTTCTGGTCTTTCAAAAAGACCACGACCGCTTTGTTCATGCGGGAAGCATAGGAGATGTTTACATGGCCTACCTGCTCCCCCACAGCCAGCAGCACCTGCTCCACTGTGCTTGCGGCCTGAGCCACCAAACGCACTCCGTGTCTCAGAGACACCGGCGGCGCCCCGAAGGACGCCATCCCAGCCACGAGGCACGGAAAAACAAATTAACCGTACTTGGAAAGAGTACAAATATCTCCACGTAAGATCATACAGTGAAAGAAAACGATTGAAACAGAAACAAACGAACTAAAAGTGAAAATCCCTCTTCCCTCTTCAAAAACACACCTCCACCACAGAAGAAGAAGAAGAAGAAGAAATACAAATCTAACTCCATATCGGCAGTACGTTTTTTTATGGGAGGTTTGTATAAAATCCTCCACTGTGGGCCTGGTCCGCTTCCTGCACCCAGTCTGGTGCTCCACACAGTGGAGGCCCTGTCCTTCAGTGCATTTTTGTTGGTCGTCTTTACAATGTTCATGTATATAGTTTTTTTGTCAACTCTGTGGATGGTCATTTGTCTTTGGTTTGCGACCTTGAGCAGGGGGCCGGTCAGTTCTCCGAGCCCTGGGCTCAGGTAGATCTCCGGGAAAGGGTCTGCTGGGTCCGGCTTGGCTCTTCCCTGTCCATAGCTCCTTAAAAGTCTTTTGTCATCAGGGGAGAGGATCTGGCTCCATAGTTGCAGGATCCTCTCGGCCACCCGGACAGAGTGCAGACCATGGGCGTCGCCTGGGGTAGAAGCCCCGGATGTTTTTTCTTTAGCCCCGGACAAATTCTCCCTCAATAATAGAATACATTAACCGTACTTTACCTAGAGGATGGTAGAATTGTAATTTCCCGTGTTCGGTGAATGCAACAGAGGCAACCACCAGACCAATCAGAGAGTTGCATGGAAATAAACGTGTTTTATTGGCTGACAGGTACGTACCTCTCCTCTGTGACAGTGTTTACACTTTCAGCCGCGGACGCGGAGTTTCTGAAGATGGACATTAGACATTTTTTTAATAAAAAAGATGGCAACTCTCAAGTGGTGGCTCAAACAACAACCCCAGAGCCACCACCTGAGCCAGGTGAACAAGGTATGTACCTGTCAGTAAACTTACAAGTTATGCGAACATGTAAGCAAAGCATAAATTATAGCTACGTTGACGTTACTTTGAATCGCGGGGGTAAGCTAAACCGTTAGCAAGTAGCTTTAGCTAGCCAGATATATTATATACACACTTTGTCATACAATCTAACTGTTGTATTTTTTAGCGTTACCTGGTGATTTCAAAGAAAGCTCTCTGGGAAAGGTTGACTTACTGTTCGACATGAAGCTAGAAGCTACCTTACAGTACACAGTTGATCCGGAGTCTTGTCAGTTAAAGTGTTTCATAGTTAGCTTAGCTTAGCATCAAACTAGCACTGAAATATATGATTCCTGGATGTTATGTGACAGTATTTCTGAGAAAGAGTCAGCTGAAATGGTGGCATAGTTGCCACTGCTTTACGTGTCGACAGCATGTTTGAACGTATTTGCAGCAGTAAATGTGGCTGTCTGGCCACTGACGTTGCCATAACAACACAGGTGCATTTAAATGTGCAACCTCTTTTTGTGACAGATTTTTGCATTCAATTATAATTCTTCTGATTGATATTTCCTATTGACAGCTAGTTTCTATGTGAACATTATGAGATGGACAGCCAGCTAACAAGCTTGTTATACAAATATTTCAGATCAAAGCTAATCCAGTGGGGCTCCTGAAAGGGGGCAAGGGACACTATGCTCCCAAATATTAAGCCTTGACCCGGGACCCCATCTTAAAATTCATATGATCCAAAAATGATCTGCATTGTCGGAGGCCTTTTTTCCTCATTATCATGTCAAATTATACAGCTTTCCTTAGTGTTGAATGCAGAAAGATGACTATATTAGAGTATTAAGTGAAAATGACTATATTAAAGTGTGATGTGAATATATTAAGTGAATTACTCAAACTGCATTTGTAGGAATGATGAAGACAAATGTGTGTATCTTGAAATTCATTTATTTGACAGAGCTGGAAACTGATTGACTTACATACTTGTTTGTGTTTACCTACACAGTCATCACAGATGCGCCAAACGGAGTAGAGGATGGAGAACAGGAGAAAGGGACACACAAGGAGGAGATACAACAGACAAGAACGACAATGAACAGGAGCACCAGAACAGACAAGAGTCAATGGGTAACATGACTGATTTAGGGACTGCAGATACAGGGCCAAGGCAAGTGAGACATCACTGCTTTCCATCCAGCATGTTTGGCCAGCAAAAGAGATCATTTCAACGGCAAACAGCAAGAGATGAGGGATTATTATTTCCTCCTTCCATCCCTTTTTTCTGTTTAATCTGATTACTAACAACTTCTAATAATTTGACATAGTTTATGATTTAATTGGAAAATAAAGTGTTTTAAAATAATAAACCCGTTTCTGATTCGGATTCTTTGATTTTTGTTGACATATGGGTGTTGAGAGATGTATCCATATCTCTTGATGTTGCTCTCAAAGTGCACAAGATTGATGCTTTTAACTTCATCATTTAAAAAAATCTTCCTGGGGGACCCTAGAGGAGGTGAGTTCCCTCAAAATAGCACTTTTTTTCTGTTTATGTAATTCCGGTGTAGTGTCCCCTCGGCAACAGATCACTCAGAGCTGGTGATTACTTTCCTGCATTTCAATGGACAGCATAAAAGGACACGTGCTCAGATTAGCTATTGATGATCACGTTGATAAATCATATAAAACCAATCACACAAAAACATGTTGCTGTGACTGTGAGCATTAAACAATTAACATTAAACTAAACAAACACAACAGTACGTTATTGTCCTTATAAAATAAAAACATACATTTTGTCCACCGAGATAATACAGGCACCTTACCCTCAAGAGATCCTCACGTGCTATGAGAATCTCCCACAATCCATTGCCGTAACAAAGCTAATGCAGGCACACGTTTGTGACACCAGATGGCGCAATTGTGTATGTGCGTGTGGGGAGTCTTGCAGTAGAAAATGTGTCTGCAGCGCCGCCACTGTGGGCTAAGCCCCAAATGTTTCCAGGTCCAGGCGACGCCCCTGACTCTCTCTAAGCCTGCTGCAGGAGGACTCTCGCCGGGATCCTTTCCCCTCGCCCATCCTCTCATGTTTCCGGTGTTGTGTTTAGAACCATCACAATAAAAGTGCCGTGGTTTTTGGAACCCTCGAACGTCTCTCTCTGTTTTCATGTTGTGGCCTACGGGCCGGTCATATCAACTGCAACCAGTCATTTTTGTATTGCACAAGCTAGCAGAGCTAACCATCAGCGTAAACAGTATTTATATATTGTCAGCTTAGCCTTTATTAACTATGCAGCAGAACTATGGATTTCAGCACCGAAGGCTCCAAGACAGACATGTGTCAAACTCAAGCATATTTAAATGCCTGAAGTGAACATGGTGTTGAGTATTGTTATTTTACACTTCAATTCGGAATCCATTTAGAATCCATGATAAAGAACTTCCGTGATGTCATAACTGCATCAGCTGATAAGTCATGTGATCACCTGTGATGATGTAATAACGTCATCACAGATACATTATGACATCATCGGCCTTGATGTTCGGAACCTTCAAAACATGCGAGTGGAATACTCTGGTATTCCTCAGGAACAGCTCTCAGTCATTCAGATTTACTCGATACAGTAACTTCTACATTCAACATACGAACAACACAGTCTTTTACAGAGAACAAATCTACTAAAGACAGTTACCGTTTTCCACAAAGAAACACGGTTTCGTACAGACACACTTCGATTATTCTAACTACGCACAATTCAAGTCAAAACAAACTGTGCCATGGCAGGAATAATTAGTCCAGTCGTGTGTGAGCAGGAAGCCGCTCAGAGGCTCGCAGAGCTCACAAATAGCTTCAGCAAAGCTGAGCTTGTAGATGTTATCAAACACTGGGAGTCCAAGTATGAACTTCTGGACAAGTACTCAAAGGACCTGGCCGCGAAAAACCAGCACTGGGAGGTGAATTGGCCTTATCACCAGAAGATGGTGACTACCAGGATCGAGCAGAGGGAAGTCCTGATCAAGGGTCTGACGCAAGCAAACCAGTCGCTGGTGCAAGAAAATGCCGGATTTGTGAAAGTTGTGAATGTCTGGCAGGAACTGGTCCAGCAGAGGGACACTGAAATCATGGGTCTGAAACAGGAGAAGGTGTCTCTCTCTCACAGTCTCTCAGCGTCCACAAACTGGCAGGAGAAATACAAAGCACTGGCAGAGTCTTCAAAGAGCTTGGAAGAGAACAAGCTGTGTCCAGAGTCCAAAATGGCGACACACGTTGACAGCGTTGAGGAAGATAACAATTCCCTGGCACAGAAGGTCAGAAGAGAAATTGCAGAGAAAAGACAGAGCTGGGCTTCTCTAAGCAAACTGATCAAGGAGAAATTCCAGAAGATTGAGGACAAGAAGTCACATCTGGAGGAAATGTCCACAAAGGACCTTGCAGAGAAGCAAGACATCCTGGAGGAGGAAGTCAAGGTCGAAAACATCCTGGAGGCAAAGTCACTTCAGGACCCGGCTGAGGAACAACACCACCTGGAGACAGTGATGGTGACAGAAGTCCAAAAGATGGAGGAACAGGAGGAGAAGTTCACTGAGGAGGAGTCCACACAAGACCTGGTTGAGACTTCAGAGGTGGATGATGAAGAGGAAGAGTCCACACAAGACCTGGTTGAGACTCCAGAGGTGGATGATGAAGAGGAAGAGTCCACACAAGACCTGGTTGAGACTCCAGAGGTGGATGATGAAGAGGAAGAGTCCACACAAGACCTGGTTGAGACTCCAGAGGTGGAGGAAGAAGAGAAAGAACCAGAAGAGTTCACCGACTTCCCGAAGACCGAGGCAGCAGAGGTAGAGCTGCAGGAAGAGGAACTTAGCCTCGTGGCAGCGGTGGCCATCAAAGACCAACGCTGTGAAACCACAGAGGTGGAGAAGAAGGAACCAGAAGAGTTCTCCTTCTTAAAGAAGACGGAGGAGGTCGTTCTGCAGAAAGAGAAAAGCAGAAAGAAGAAAAAACAACAGAAGAAAAGGGTCAAGGATATCAAACTGCAGGAGAAGTTCCCTGAGGCTCAGGCCGAGAAATGGCTTGCCTTGGATGAGGAATTGATCAAACCAGAGGAGTCCATACATGACCTTGTTGTTGAGACCCCAAACTGCTGGGAGTCTAACTTCAGACCGATATGGATGAAGGTGACACCGACAGAGGACAGCCTGGCCAATAAAGACCAGCTCTGTGACACCACAGAGGTAAAGGATGAGGAGAAAGAACCAGAAAAGCTCCCCGAAGTATCTATCTGGGAACTCCCAGCCGGAGAGGCAGGCCTCCAGGGAATGGGAAGCGGAGAGGAGATGAAACTTAGCTGGGCAGCAGTGGTGGCCAATAAAGACCAGCGCTGCAGGACCAGAGAGAAGAAGGTGGAGGAAGAGGTGAAGGACCCAGAAGAAGTCTCCGAGTCAAAGACCGAGGCAGGAGAGGAAGTGCTGCTGAAAGAGAAAAGCAGAAAGGAGAAGAAACAAGAGAGGAAAGGAGTCAAGGCGTTGAAAGTAACACAGGTGGGGATTATTGTAAAGGAGATGGACAACCCGGACAATAGAGGCCAGAGCTGTGAAACGTCAGAGGTGACGGAAGAGAGCAAAGAAGTGGAACAGTTCCCCGACTTACCGAACACCGAGGCCGGAGAGGTCGCTCTGCAGAAAATGGAAATGGGAGAGGTGACAAAACGTAGCTGGGCGGCAGTCCTGAAAGACCAGAGCTGCAGGATCCGAGAGAAGAAGGTGGAGGAAGAGGTGAAGGACCCAGAAGAAGTCTCCGAGTCAAAGACCGAGGCAGGAGAGGAAGTGCTGCTGAAAGAGAAAAGCAGAAAGGAGAAGAAACAAGAGAGGAAAGGAGTCAAGGCGTTGAAAGTAACACAGATGGGGATTATTGTAAAGGCGATGGACAACCCGGACAATCGAGGCCAGAGCTGTGAAACGATAGAGGTGACGGAAGAGAGCAAAGAAGTGGAACAGTTCCCCGACTTACCGAACACCGAGGCCGGAGAGGTCGCTCTGCAGAAAATGGAAATGGGAGAGGTGACAAAACGTAGCTGGGCGGCAGTCCTGAAAGACCAGAGCTGCAGGATCCGAGAGAAGAAGGTGGAGGAAGAGGTGAAGGACCCAGAAGAAGGGTCCGACCTGAAGCAGACGGAGGCAGTAGAGGTGAAGGACCCAGAAGAAGGGTCCGACCTGAAGCAGACGGAGGCAGTAGAGGTGAAGGACCCAGAAGAAGGGTCCGATCTGAAGGAGACGGAGGCAGTAGAGGTGAAGGACCCAGAAGAAGGGTCCGACCTGAAGCAGACCCCCGTGGAAGGAAGGGTACGTATGCAGAGGAAGAAAAGCAGAAAGGATAAGAAAAAAGAGAAGAAAAGAGAGGAGTATAATAGAGGCCACTGCTAGTTGTTTATGACGACAGTAGCTCCCTCTTGTTCCCCCTCTTCATCTCTCTTCTCCTTCATCTTCCTCACCCCACAGCCATCTACCCTTCCTCATCTCCCTCTCTATCGTATTTCTATATAGGGTTTTCACTTAAAGAAACACCTCCATACTGTACACCTCCATACTGTACACCTCCATACTGTACACCTCCATACTGAACACCTCCATACTGTACACCTCCATGCACCTCCATACTGTACACCTCCATACCTCTCCATACCTCCCCTTCCTCCTTAATCTCTCAATTTTCCATCTACCTCAATCCTTACTTCATCCACCGTATCCTCCTCCTATGTACCTCACCCTCTCTTATCTATCTTCAAATTATCTTTTTAAAGTGCTCTTTTATTTTGTAGAATTTAATTGCCCTGGCTCAAAAAGTCAGGCATTCAATTCAGATATGTTTTTTCTTTCATTTCAAATAAAATTTAATTAAAATTATAACAGTTTATGTTGAATGTCCCCACCTTACTTAAACATATCGAGTATGAACACATTGTTAAATTATATTTTGGTGACAATAAAGCTGAATGACTGCTAACTGAAGAGGTTGGGTGTTTCTCAATGTCGAAGACGCTTACTTGGTAGGACATGTCCCTCCGAGTCAGGTCCTTCAGAAGCGAGGCAAGAATCCTTCCTAGCCTCGGAAAACGAGGAATGGTGGAACAGGCTAACAGGTGTGCGTCATGTGCGAGGCCCCGCCTTAAATGGAGCTCGATTTCCGCCAAAGATTGGGAAATTGCTCCGTGCACAAAGCATTGTGGGGATTTTAAGACCGGAGTATGCACATGTGCAGCCTCAAAATTTCCCGTAACGAAGGACGACGGGCTCGGTAGAATTCCAAGGAGCCTGGACATTGGAACAGACCTTCGGCTTCACTCGATGACGTAGCATCCTTGAAATAGTGGCTCTGGAGCATCCTTCCTCGACATTGAGAAACACCCACTGTGTACTATAACTGCCCTCCACTCATTTTTCTGGTCAACCAATTCTGGCAATTAGTCGATTAACTGTCGCACGTTTATAATTATGATTATGAATTTAGTGGAACTGATGACCTTAAACTTCATTAATGACAATCACTCAAGATGTGTGGTTATTACAAGTTCATGTGTTTATTTTTTGTTGTGGTTTGTTAAAGTTTTAACGCATTTAATGAGATACTGAGAAATGTTGTGACCGTATCACTTTGTGTGAAATACTGTGTACTAATAACAAAGCATGCAAGAATATACGTTTATGAAGATACAAGTACATTTTTGCATCTCTGTAAACCGTGCTGTGATCCTGCAAAGACCATCAGATTTAAATAAATAAAACATTTTTCATGACTTTCCCTGAGCTTCCTGTCCGAATGATTGTTGTTGCGAGTCGTTGAGTGACTTAGAGAGATGCTTGTAAGCATGAAGCTGAACATTCCCATAATATATCCTCCTAATGCGATCATTCTACTTCGAGAATTTAATATCTTGGCACACGTGTTTTTTTTGCCTTATACAATTCAGTTACAGACTCAAACAACTTGAGTATGAAACTAATTATTTGAATCGATCCAAGTAACTCTAGTATTTATTGTTATGGATACTTTGGTAAATAAAGTGTACTGTACTAAATCCACTGAGTTATTTGAACTTAAGTCTCTTAATAATTAAACTTAAATGTTTCAAGCTTATTTAAAATGTATTAATGTATTGTGTCAAACTCGAGGCCCGGGGGCCAAATCAGGCCCTTGGTGGATTTCATTTCGGCCCGCAGGATAATTTCTAATTCCTATTAAATCTGGCCCGCCGGTATATATTGCACCTTCACTCCATACTGAGGGTCTCCTCCGCTCAGAGCCTGAGCCCAAACATTGATGACCTTGCACCCAAGATGAGACGCCAAGTATCTGAACTAGCATCCCAGAGCAGCAACCTGAGTTCAATGGATGCTTCCTTCTGCACTTTCTCTCACGGCAACAGGGCATGTTTGGTTTCTCTCTGAGGGGAATAGTTTTGTTGAAGCTGTTGTTGGCCTGTGGGAAAATGTACTCATAAGAAATTACTCTGGAAAAGCTGCAGATAGAGCCGTAAGAAATGAATGCAACTGATTATTCAATGTTGTTTTTATAGGCAATAATTTAAGCTTTGTTAGTTCCAGGTTTAATATGTGCCATAAGTTCATTTCAATAAGTTCTGCAATAAACATTGAACCAGTCCGGCCCTCCACTAGCACCCATTTCTTTACTTTGGCCCACTGTGTGTTTGAGTTTGACACCCTGCTCTAAGAGATGTCAGCTATATGAACATTTTGAACAAACAAACATTACTTATTGAGCTTTAACGACCTGTCACTCCATGTCATTGTTTTTAAACTAAAACAGTTGCTATTGTTTGTATGCCTCGTTTACATGGTTGTATTGTTCTTAAGTTGTCCTTTGTTTTAATACTTGCTTTAATAATACAGAACTTGTTGACAGGTTTTCCTGTTGGCATTAGTGTATTGCTTTAGGGTTATCTTTGAAGAGACTTGGCCGCATAACACAGCCGAACTGCCATCCCCTTGGATCCGGAGGCATGACGGGGCCACAGAGAGAGCCGATAAATCACTCACCCTTTTCGCCGATGTTAGAGCCAAAAGCAGTACTACTTTGGCTGATAACATGTTGAGGGGAACCTGCTCTAAAGGTTCAAATGGGGCTTTGCTTAGTGCTCGTAACACCAAAGCCAAATCCCACTGAGGCGCCAGTGCGCGTGACACCGGTCTGAGTCTTCGTACCCCTTGCAGAAACCGTTTCGTCAGTGGGTGACTGTATTGCACGAAGGACACATGCGGATACGATCATTGCTGCTCATGATTCTTTCTCGTGCTTCAGTACTGCTGGTTGCTGAAGAAAAGAGGGAGCAGATTGCCGGGCCACCTTCCTATTTATATCGGAAGGAGGCCCGAGGGTGGGGCCCACCTGGCGGGTGGGCGTGGACTACAAGTGTTTCAGTGCTGCGCGGGGGCGCAGAGGGATAACCCAATAGCAATAGCCTTAGAGGGCGAAGCCATATACGAAATAGAACACATTTCATTTAAACAAGTAAATACAATCAAATTAAAACATGCAACATACATTACTGGAATACATAAATAAAAAGACAGAACAATAAAACAAAAAAAAAGAACATGTTGTGACGACCCCTCCCCCCTTCTGCCTGTCTGTGCTCCCAGCCTTGCTGTCCTCTGGCAGGTACTGGCAGTGTCGTCCTGTTTGTGCCCGCCCATCTAGAGGCGGAGCCTCAAGAAGGCATAAAGGCTTGCCCAGCTGGGAGGTTCACTTTCTGATCCTGATCCTGGCCTGCTGCAGCAACCTCAGCCTTCCACCTGTGTTTGTATTTTCACAAATAGAATAAAGATTTCACAAATCTGAAACTGTGTTATAAAGAATCTTTAGACTCTCTGGGATAATCCAGTCCAGATTTGATGAGTGTAGTTTAGTGGTTTCAGATCAGGACCTGGTCTAATGTGGTCAGGATGCGAAAAAAGCACTGAAATCTCCCTTGTTTGTATTTTCACAAACTGTGTTATAAAGAATCAAACTGTGTTATAAAGAATCTTTAGACCCTCTGGGATAATCCAGTCCAGATTTAATGAGTGTAGGTCTAGTGGTTTTAGATCAGGACCTGGTCTAATGTGGTCTAGATAAAAAAAAAAAACACTGAAATCGCCCTTGTTTGTATTTTCACAAATAGAATTAAGGTTTCACAAATCTCAAACTCTGTTATAAAGAATCTTTAGACCCTCTGGGATAATCCAGTCCAAATAAATCTGCTATGCAGCGATTTAAGAGGTTCAAACACAGAGGATTGTTCGCTCAGCGCTGTAAATGAAATGTCCCTTAACTTTCCCCTTAACTGCCGAATCGGATGCTCTGAATCGGAAGCCAACTTTAGCGTCGTAAACAACGACAGGTTGTAGTCTACAGCAGTAATTAATATATTATAGCCTACTGCTTTGGCACTAACGGTTGATAACCGTTTATGAAAATAAAACCAATTGAACTGTACTGAAAGTTCAATTGGTTTTATAATTGTCTTGGGCTCCTGCTGTGATTTTTTTTAACTGGACTCCTCACAGCAGTGAACTTCAGCACAGGTATACATACTCTATTTTGCATACTGTACAAAGAATCAAGAAAGATATTGGTTTAAATCAGCGGTTCTCAAAGTGCGGCCAATGGCGGCCCTCGTAAATGTTTCTGGCGGCCCACGATAGTTAATGTGACACGCTGAAATGCATGCGTTATATTTGAATCCTCCGTGGTTGTATCTAGTAAGAATTAGAATTAGTAGCTTTCCAGCGGTATCTCCTGTGAGACTGTAACCAGGGCACAGCAGCCAATATGGCCGCTCAAAGCAGCTTGACTTTACACTGTGTGGGATTGGTGGATTTGTGTGTCCGTCAAGGAAATCTCGGCCGGCAGCCATCATGGTCTGAAATGACCAATGGACATCGAGAAATCACTAAGGGCCTACCCACCAAGCAAAACAAACATAAACCACGTGTCTCCCATCAGTTTACATCTGTGTGGAGAGAGAGAGAGAGACAGAGAAAATGGCTAAAAAAAACTTTACAGTTGCCGACTTCGCTAGAGATTTTTTTCGCTAGCAGCAGTGAAGATAGAGCCTCAGAACCTGAAGTCTTCGACTCTTCTGAAGAAGAAGAACTCAAAGACAACAACAAGTATTGTCAGAGAATATTCTGATTAGTGTCTGTGCAAGAGAGCCTTTTGGTCTTTCACATGGGTCTGCTATAACTTAGAGCAGGGCATAGGTTAAAGGTCCCGCTTTCCTGTTGGGGGGAGTGTGACCAACTGCGCAGATGACTTTAACAGACTTTCTTTGTCTCTGAAACCATGTGTTAATTATGATTAGAAGAGGCGCGAACAGAGGCTCCTCCTGGATTCTCTGGTAGAATTGCCTGTGTTTTCTGTGTATTGGTTAGTGAGATGAAGGGGTTTCTCAGAGCATGTTGTGGAAATGCCTTGAGCTCACTCCGGCCGTAACTCTCAATTAAAGTCAGTGTTTGATAGAAAGCGGTCTCCAGCCTCCATTTCTTCCATCAACATTGCTGAAAAAGAAGTCTCTCTCACATATTGGCGTCACGAACAGGATACCATCAGATTTTCGGAGGCTGGTAAGTTCAATTCTATTTTAAGATTGTCTTACCAGCGTTTGAGATCAACGGTGTATCAAAATTACCTGAGAGAACTGAGCTGCTGCATTTTTTTTGGGTTTCTCTACTCATTTACATCTGGAGGCTAATTATGACCTCGGGAATTCGGTGTCAAGGGGGACCTTGTCCTGGCCAATTTCCCCGTGTTTGTTGCTGGGACATGTGTCTACGAGCAATCACGGCCTATGTGAAAACTATGAGAATATTTGGGGCTAATAAATAACCTAGGAATATCGAATTTCATCGATTTCCTCTGTGTGTGATTCTTGGAATTAAATCACCAGGCAATTACACACAACAAATATTCGGAGAAACTTTTAAGAGATGCACCAGTAAAGTGGATTTTCTGAATTAGAAGCAATGTCGCAAGATTCGTATTTAAACGAATCGCCGAATTTAGGACTTTTCAGAGGATAAATTGCCTAAATCAACAGCATTTCTGCCGAGGTGCCGATTCTCCGCCCCTGTGGAGAGCAGCGCGCAGAAAAAGGAGCATGCAGCATTATTTCCGTGACTATTACCATTTTTGAACTAAAGAAAGTGGTCAATGCGTGGTATGAGAATGTTGTATGAATTGCTGAATTTGGCTGTGTTTGCTGATACACGAGAATTATGAGTAAAGAAGGCTCTCATAATTAAAACCCCCTCTGAAAGTCTCCCTAATTCGGATTAAAATAGGCTGGAAGAGTTTTTGTCAGGCTGAGTTGTTGAGAGTTTTTATGTTTGTGTGTCTAATTGCAGTGTTTGTTTTATTGTACTAACCGTTAAACATGGGTAATACTGTCTCCGCAAACGGGTCCGTTGGTAAGCGGGAGAAGGATTCACGCACCAAGACACTTACAAAGAATCCCATTACAGACAGCCACTAGACGCACATTTTTTCCCCTAATATGCCGTCAGGAATTGTCGGAAGAAGCTTGGATTGGACTAAAGTTATGCCGTTCACATCGTTACTTTGTGAGCACTCACAACAGAGTAGTCAAAAAGGACAGATTCTGTTTGATTGGCCGTTAACGGGTACTTTTGATATGACGGTGTTGTGGCAGGCGTTCAAATTAATTGAACAGGAGGCGAATTGCTCCTGGGATGTAACGTACATGAAGGACTGCGTTAAAGCTTGGATAACTATTGCAGAAAAAAGAGGTTATGATGAGCGAAAAAATGAAAAGTCAGTTGGCACCGAGCGAGGCTCCATTGAACTCAAAGCTTTGATTGATCGAGTTTCTAAATGTGCAGCTACTTGTCATTTGCTTAGCCTAGAGGCTGCTTTTGATGTTAAATCAGAAAACATATCCAGAATTAAAGAAAGACACGGAAAGGACGTCGCAGCCATTGCGAAATCAGTCATGTACGATTGGCTGAAAAGACAAGGCAAATCTCCAAGCACAGCTCAGCTAATTTCCATTTTAACAGACACGGGGCTGCTGGAGGAGAAGCAGGCTGTGTCTCTCTGCACACAAATGATTCCCGCGATAGGACTCTCAAATTCCGGGGCAAGAAACTCCGAGGAGGATTTATTAATGTCAGCTGCAGCTATCATGAATAAAAATAGTTTGACATATCAGGCAGGGCAGTATAGAGAAAGGGAGCAGCAGGAACACAGTGCAGCGGACAGTGAAGAGGAAACGCCAGAGAGCAGCCCATTACACACGCCGGCCTCTGGCTCCGCAACGAAAATGTTACACACTCCAAACACGCCGTACGGCACCAGTTTTAAGAACTATGTCCCTCATAGAATTATCACAAGACTGCAAACATCTCAGGATAATAATTCTGCTGGAGCTGTGACAGCACCGAAAATACTGATAGGAGAGATTCCATTTTATAAGCCTTGGACACCCGCTGAGGTTATGGATGTCACTAATCACGCTCCAAGTCCCACTAAAAGCCCAGATGAGTATCTGTCGTGGTTGACTAATGTCTGCTCAGTTTATAACTGTTTGGTTCATGATGTTAAACAGCTGATAATCCTAACATATAAAGCAGATTGGCCGACGTGTAAAGAGGAATTCAAATTCCCTGCCTGTACGGCTGCGGGTGACTGGCCTCCGACACAGACGCGTGATATGTGGATCGAAACGGTAGCTGCTCTTGCAATCAAAGCATGCGCCAAAACTCACACTTTCACTGGTGACGGCTTGCGTACAGAACCCAACAGAAATAGTCCCAGACTTTCTCCAGCGCTTTATGACAGCCTGGGATAATAATGCGGGCATTAAAAGAGAGTGCAATGATTTGTTCGCCATACAGACTTTGTTGCATAATTTAATCCCTGAAACAGCTCAGGCGTATATGATGGCTACCCCAGATTGGCAAACTAAAACATGGAAATTAACCCTCGCAGTAATACGCGCGTTGCACAAAAATCAGATATTTCTGACCCCCAGAATTGCGCAAAACTTGCCTCAAAATACACAGGCTTATCAGAGTGCGGATAACTCCCAGCAGTTTCAGGGAGAACACCGCACACAGCAGTATCAAAATCAGGGGACATCACACAATTACCAAAACAAGAGACAGCAGCAGAATAAAAATCCCAGAAAGTTGATGCCGTGTCACGTCTGTGGCGCAACAGATCACTGGGCAGGACAATGCGGACGACGCTGGCAAGCACAGCAGGACGCACAACCTTTGCCTGCTCTTCCCCAGCCCCCTCGCCAACACCCTGCATTACTGCCCCCCCCTCCCCTGAACAGTCAATATGACAGACAGGCTCAACAGGGGCAAAACGGTCAGCAAAGTCAATTTAATAGACGATAGAGAGGCCAGGATGAAGAAATAGGGTCAAATTCACAGCATTTCCCCATTCAAGCAGCAACAATTCGCCTTTCCAATAGCCCGCGTGAAGATCCGATTATGCCCGTTGATTTCAGTGGTAAAGCGGTAGACATTTTGATTGACAGCGGAGCAACATTATCAGCAGTGCGTACGAAAGAAAAAGTGTGTGAAGCAACCAATGATTTTGTCACAACAATGGGAGTTTCTGGCATTCCTATGTCAGAGCCCGTTTCAGAGAAAACTGATATTTCAATTGAAGGATCACATGTGCAACACTCTTTCATTATTTCAGATGGAAGTCCTATTAATCTAATGGGCAGAGATTTGCTTTGTAAATTACAAGCAACAATACATTGCACTCCAGACGGATTGTTTTGACTATTCCTGACAGCAAAGTCTATCAAGCTGTCCAATTCATTCAATCATCTCAGGACAACCTTTATTGTTGGTCATTTCCAGATTTCAACATGATTTCTGTTTTCTCAACAACAGGAATTCAGAAAATTGCTAGCATTTCCCCTGTGTGTGCTTCTTTAATGTCCCTTATGCGGCCTGTATTGAATTGTCACTGCACAGCTGCTTTTAACCCATCAGATGACTATGCACTATCAGTAAGAGGTTTTTGCAACAGCTCAGATCAGTTAGAATGTGAAAACGTTATGTTTTTAGGACCCCAGGGGTGCGCATTGCCCCTAAGGCTCACAACCAAACAAGAGGCTCTTTATGCTGCAGACACGTTTCCTCACCTCGCAATAGGGGTCACTTCAGGAAGTGACCCTGAAGAAGTGGGGGTCATGGCAGCCCACTGCCATGCTCTGCTGAGGGCTGCAAAGGCTTCTCACACACACACACACGATCTGATTAACCTAGGAGAGGAGCATTACATGCTGCGTCTCTCTGAGCAACCTTCTCTCCCTCAAAGCACATTTCTTCATTTACAGCCACCTGCACCCACACAATACGGACCACCTTCAGATTTTTCAGAGGTTCCAGCCACATTATGGGCTAAACACAAGAATCATGTGGGGTTTGTTTGTTCAGCCCCTCCACACAGAGTCACACTTAAGGCCAATGCTAGATTGCCAGCTATCAGACAGTACAATTTACCTCATAGAGCCATTTTGGGAATTGAAGGAGTCATCCAATCTCTGCTCGATCAGGGCGTATTAAGATATACAAGTAGTCCTTGTAACACGCCCATATTGCCAATTCCCAAGCACAATCGCCCTGATGAGTGGCGTTTTGTCCAAGATTTGCAAGCTATTAACGCTATTGTCATTCCAACAGCTCCTATAGTGCCGGACACTAATTCAATTCTTGCATCATTACCGTCAGATTCAAAATATTACACAGTAATTGATTTGTGTTCAGCATTTTTCTCTGTTCCTCTGCATCCAGACAGCCAGTATCTGTTTGCATTTACTTTTAAAGGTAAACAAATCACATACACGCGCCTCCCACAGGGGTACGTCGAGTCGCCTACTGTGTACGCAGCAGCGGTTAAGAGAGATCTGGACACTTTGGTCCTTACAGGAGGTAGTACCTTGCTTCAGTACGCAGATGACCTGTTGTTAGCTTCTCCCAACATGGACGCATGTCGCATCGACTCCATTCTGCTCATGAAAAGACTTTCTGAATGCGGACACAGAGCATCCCTGGCTAAGTTGCAGTACTGCCAGACTGAGGTCACATACCTGGGTCACATTCTGAGGGATGGACACCGACTCCTCTCGCCAGCAAGGATTTGCCTTTTGAACAAAGTGGCACCACCCCGCACCAGTGGCGGCTGGTGGAAAATATTTTTGGTGGGGCTATTGATAGAGTGAGTAAACATTTTTTTTTTGGGACAAATGACCCCTTAAATTAGGACTTCTGGTGATGTAATGGCGCGTTTCCAGTGCAGCGCGGAGCTCGCTTTAATGCTGTGTTCAGACCGGACGCGATGCGAATATTCGCTTCGCTCTAAACGCTCCTATCGCATCGCTCTAGTCGCTCGAGTTTCACCGCAGCTGTCAGCTGTGTTTACTCGCATCATTCAAACAAGACGCGCTGGCTCGGGAGCTACAACAACATGAACATATTTTACCGTGATTAAATTGTAATACACGTTTCTAAATGATGCCGACATAACAACATACTGATACCGGTTAGTAAAAACCATGAATTAATGCTTTGACAAGTCTGCAGACAGACGGCAGGTGAAAAACCTTTTAGAATGCTTGTTCCCTGAATGGAGCTTGGCTAAGCTAACGCTATATATGCTCCGACCGTACACACTCACAACAACGGCCTACAGACATAAATAAACCAGCGACTGTATTCTCCATGACACAGACAGTCTGTGGTTTGTACTTGTTTAACTTTTGTCTAGTTTCTGAACAGATCGTATCTGTCCCCGGCTGTTTGAAGAGCAAGCATATGAAACAACAGATAGCATTTACCTGTTTGCATCCAGCTAACCATGTGAGAAGCCTTGTTGATACGTTTTGTCTTTTTCACGAGCCTGCTGTGATATATACAAATCGGGTTGGTCCGGTCCAAGGTCTTTAAGTATCAATTTATCTCCCAAACTTCTCCTTTCAAAAGGATTGGAGAGTAGCTCTTGGGCGGACCGAGGCTCCGGCGACTCCACCTGCACACCATTCTCATCCAAATACTGCGTCACCTTGGTTACTCACGAGTCTAAAAAACTAATCACGTCAACGCACGTAAGCAACATGGGCGCCAACGTGAGTGCCCACGTGACCAAAATATTTGACGGCGCTGATTGGCTGAAATTATGTTTCGGCGGCACAGTTTACTATTGAGACTTTTGCAACCTGCTGGTTGCTGCTGTTTCGCTCGGGGGCTCTGCCCCGTGTGAGGGAAATATTTTGTTGTGTGTTTCACATAGGTCTGCCATAACTTAGAGCAGGGGGTTAAAGGTTAAAGGGTTAAAGGTTCCGCTTTCCTGTTGGGGGACTGTGACTAACTGCCAGAGGACTTTAACAGACTGTCTTTGTCTCTGAATCCAGGTTCTTGTGATTATCGATCAGAAGACGCGCGAAATAGAGGCTCCTCCTTGATTATCTGTGTAGATTTGCGCTGTGTTTCTGTGTAATCTTCAGTGTTGGCTGGGGAATCACATGATGAAGTCGTGTGAGAACCCTGCCAATGCTCCCGGCCGTGGCTCTCAATAAACTCAGGTGTTTGATATAAAGCGGACTCCAGCCTCCATTCCTTCCATCAACATTGCTGAAAAGAAAATCTCTCTCACAGATTGGCGTCACGGAACAGGCACCTTCAGATCTTTCAGACATTGGTGAGTACATGTCTATTTTGAGATTGACTCGCCAGCGTTTGAGATCAACGGTGTATTAAAATTACCTGAGAGAACTGAGCTGCTGCATTTTTTTTGGGTTTCTCTACTCATTTACATCTGGAGGCTAATCTATAACCTCAGGAATCGGTGTCAAGGGGATATTGTCCTGGCCGATTTCCCCGTGTTTGTTGCTGGGACAGGTGTCTACGAGCAAACGCGGCTTATGTGAAAACTATGAGAATATTTGGGGCTAATGATAACCTAGGAATATCGAATTTCATCGATCTCCTCTGTGTGTGCTTCTTGGAATTAACTCACCAGGCAATTACACACAACAAATATTCAGAGAAACTTTTGAGAGATGCACCAGCAAAGTGGATTTTCTGAATTAGAAGCAATGTCGCAAGATTTGTATTTAAACAAATCGCCGAATTTAGGCTGTGTTTGCGCAAGATTTGTAGTTAAACAAATCGCCGAATTTAGGCTGTGTTTGCGCAAGATTTGTAGTTAAACAAATCGCCGAATTTAGGAGTTTTCAGAGGATAAATAGCATTTCTGCGGAGGTGCCGATTCTCCGCCCCCTGGGGAGAGCTGCACGTAGAAAAAGGAGCATACAGCATTATCCGCGATTATTGACGCTTTTGAACTAAAGAAAGTGCCCAATGTGTGGTTTTGAGAATGTTGTATGAATTGCTGAATTTGGCTGTGTTTGCAGATACACGAGAATTATGAGGATAGAGGGCTCATAATTAGTGGCCCCTCTGAAAGTCTCCCTAATTCGGATTAAAATAGGCTGGAAGAGTTTTTGTCAGGCTGAGTTGTTGAGAGTTTTTATGTTTGTTTGTCTAACTGCAGTGTTTGTTTGTATAATTGTTTCGTGTTTGTTTGTCTACCCGCCGTCTTGTGCATGCGTTGTAACAACTCATAATGAATCAGTCCACAGCCAGGGTAAAATGAACTAAAACTTCAGTTATTTCACCAAAATTAAGTGACTTGAGAGAAATGAAACAATAATGTAAAGATGAAAAGCTCTAACAGCTCAATGTTGTATTATTTGTTTCATTTATTCTTAAATCTATGTATTATATGGTAATAATGAATAATAAAAAAAAACGTAATGTATTGAACACATTCCAAAACAAAGAAGATAAGACAGAACCAGACTCAGACATGAGGACTGGCTTATCTATAGCCAGTTGAGAAGCACTTGAGGTGCTCGGCTCTGTGAGGCCTGATGTACTTATAGGGTTCTGTTTTCTTCAAGGTTGTGTCTTCCTAGTCGAATGTACTTAATGTAAGTCGCTTTGGATAAAAGCGTCAGCTAAATGCAATGTAGTCAGACAGTAATTGAAACTTTTGCGCTGTTGCTGCAAAATGAAAACCTTGTTGATTGTCTGTTTCCAACTGGCCACTGGAATCAGATAATTGATATACGTTGAAGTTCAATTACAGTTTAAATATAGTTTAACATTCTTTATTAAACTGTTTCAAATTATTTCTAGTACAATTGGTCTATACAGACATTACTACAATCCTAATAGTTGTCAAATACTGAGCTTATGAACAATAGAGTAAAGGTCGCTGGTTGAGCCAGGATCAATATACTTGTTGAGGTTTTATTGTGCACATAATAAATGTGTTTAAACGAATTGAGCAATTTTTAAGGAGTATAATGTTGCAATTTTTAACATAAGTAATTGCAGTTCAAAGGTAGATGTTTTTTTTCTCCTTCTCTCGTTCACGAGCACACAAAAATAAATCATAAACATTTCCAAATCCGAACAGACAGAGAAGTAAACTAAACTATTTTGCTCTTCATTTTTAAATGGGATTTTCCGCTACATAACAGAAGACTTAATACAGGACTTAAAGAACGTTTTAAAGACAAGTCATGGAGAGGTTTGCATTTTGGACGGAATCTCCCCTTTCCTCTGCTCCTAAAATCCTGCACCCGAGGTCACAGGATTTGAAAAAAAAAACAAAAAAAAAACGTGTCCATGCTTTTATCTTCAGTAGACTGAACACTGCAATGGTGTCTTCACAGGTCTCACAAAAAAATATATATTAGAAAGCTGCAGCAGATTCAGAACGCCGCTGCTCGAGTCCTCACTAACACTAAGAAAGTGGATCACATCACTCCTGCTCTGAAGTCTTTACACTGGCTTCCTGTGTGTCAAAGAATATATTTCTAAATACTGCTGCTGGTTTATAAAGCACTGAATGGTTTAGGCCCAAAATACATTACTGACCTCCTGCTAAATGATGAACCATCCAGATCTCTCAGGTCTTCAGGGACTGGTCAGCTTTCTGTCCCCAGAGTCAGAACTAAACATGGAGAAGCAGCGTTCAGTTATTATGCTTTTAATTGAACTAGTCATATCTTAGACCGTACTGTAACTTTTATCCATGTAACTTCTCCTTTTTAATGTTAAATTGAACTATTCATATTTTAAACTGCACTGTAATTTTTATCCATGTATTTGTCC
This sequence comes from Pseudochaenichthys georgianus, assembly GCF_902827115.2. NCBI lineage: Eukaryota > Metazoa > Chordata > Actinopteri > Perciformes > Channichthyidae > Pseudochaenichthys > Pseudochaenichthys georgianus. Next base: position 16,585,620 of record NC_047515.1, read on the forward strand.
TTTTAATGCTTATTTTATTAGCTCTTCTTTTAATGCTTAATGTCTTTCATTTTTTGTAAGGCACTTTCAATTGCCTTGCGTTGAAAGGTGCTATATACATCTGATGGAGATGGATAGAGGCATTTATTTTAATTGTAGCAGTCAGTTTGTGGTTCTGGCAGCATTGTTGAGCATTTTTCATAGATGTGTTTTCATGCCTCTGTGTAAGGCTTAGTCTTTCTATCTGTATAGCCACTGGTGTAACTAAGTTCATAAACTCAACAGGGACTATACTTGAGCACTATGTTGAGATACTTGTACTTTATTTGAGTATTTAAATGTTTTGCCACTTTATTCTTCTACTTCTACAGTTCAGAGGTACATGGTGTATTTCTACTCCGCTACATGTATTTCATACCTTCAGTTACTTTGCGGATCTGGATGAATTATGTGAAATATAATCAAGTGTTAAATCAGACTTTAGTTCCACCTGGAGTAAATCCACCAGCTACCCTGCAGTCTACAAAGTACTTCAGACTAGCTGCAGGTCTACCAGATCAATCATTATAAAACACATCATATATTATTCTGAAATGGACCAATCTGCACAACGACTACCTTTACTGTCGCTATTTCCACTATATTTTGATGAGAATACTTTTCTACTTTCACTTGAGTAACATTTTTAATGCAGTACTCTTGCTGTAACGTAGTATTCCTACACTCTGGTACTTCTACTCAAGAACAAGAGTACTAAAGCTAACGTTAGCCGGAAAGGTTTTTCAGTTCGCTTCATGCTGAAAATGAAATAGGACCCCACGGTTTGATGATTGATAGGTGTGGGCTGTCTTCCATTTTTCACACACAGGACAGTGGGGGATATCCACCCTTATCCACAAATGTAAAGTAGTTCACACAGCCTTTTTCCTCTGTGAGGAGCAGCAGGTTCAGCTTCATTTAAATATGTCGTGTAGTAATACTGTCGATGGATTTATTTTTCATCTCAAGAGAGAATGTGTATTTTATGTTAGTATTTCAACAAAATCCCCTCAGACAGCGCCGCTGCGGGGTTGGGTTTTCAGCATGTCAATTTTGTCACACAAATGTGCCTTTTTATTTCATACAGTTCCATTTGGATTGAGACAGGGAAATAATCCAAACCTCATGCGTGGCGTTTCACCGTCAAGGGGGCGATATAGCCATCTGTATGTCAAATATGTCTTATATGTCTTAAATGACATGATGAATTGGAAATGGGGGACCCTGATGTAAACAAGACGAAAGTCTTTCTCTGGTCTGCATCCCCTTAACAATTGTATTTTTTAGCTGTACTGTACCCAATATACAAGCTGTTAATAAACTTTTCAAACAATCAATCAATATGTAATTACATTTCAAATACTGATTTGAGCCCCACCACTGTATGGGTTAGCCCTACCATAGATTACCCAAAAAAAAAAAAAAAAAAATACTCAGGAGCTGATACGTCAATTAATTGCTTATCATGACAGGCACACAATAAAACAGTGGAAACAAACATGTGTTTGACTTTCATTAGTGAATGACACTGTGTGCCCTTTTATAGTCTGAGTCCAATATTGTGCATTTATATATATATATTATATACATATCCTACATATATGCTAAGGTCCCGCTACTGACACGATAGCAGTCATTTCGTGCGCATGTGTGTAATTAAACCCATGATATCGAAATCTCAATCCAGCCAGGTACCCAGAGTTGGCAACTTTGCCCATGCCCCAAATAATATTTGTATTGCAGATCTACATGAATCACACAAACGACCTAGTTTGGATTCAAAAGGTGACAAGTTTGCATACCTGCTTGTCATCCATTTCATTACAGAGCTGGGAAAATGGTGTATTGATTAGATTCTGATCCGTGCAAGTCCTATTTTAACTGACTTTAGTTTCTAATATTAATGATAATTTGATTTCATCCCATAAGTAATTATTTCCACATGATGGATTAGTGTTCCACATTTCCCCACTAATTTCTTTTATGATTGAGCCACTGGTAAAGAGAGACATTGATGATCCTGTGTTCCGTTTGTTGTCTATGGCTTCGGACGGCTTCACTAAAAGTCACCCAGTTCTGCCCTACTACAGACCGGCTGTGTGCAGTCACAGAGATGCTATGGCTGCGCTACATGACATTAATGTTCTGGTCCGAGAATGGACACCATTCCCTGCTCACAGAGAGAATGACATTCCTCAAACTGAACTTTACAGCCGTTGAGACTGTCTCACATGGGTCTGCTCCCCCCACCGAGCCATGAACTGAAAGCTTGACGTCTGCTCTGAACACTTGGAAGCCTCCCTGTCACACCAGCTCCAAACCCTTGGGTCAGTCAGATGAGTCAAACGGCTTCACTTGGGCACAGGGGTCAGAAATATGACTCTCGTTACCACAGAGTGGGTTTGTTTGTTTTTTAAGGCTATCCATACTGCTATGCAGAGGATGCCTGCAGGTTGGCAAGCTGTGAAAAGCCCCTACCATTTTTAGTATAGGCCTGATGTCAGGGGCCTGTTACTGTCTACTACATATATTCACATTATATAGACCATGAGGCTGCACGGAGCTTAGGCTAAAAATACAACCATTCTGTTCTGCTCTAAAGATTCAATTTATAGATTCTATATCAAAATAGTTTGTTCTTATTGTTTCCAATGATAACGTCACCTTAAGTGGAGGAATGCAAACCTGTTTTCAAATGTAAGGTTTTGAATTTGTTTGACATTTCTCAGTAAAGACACCCTCAGACGCCCACTATCATTCATGCTATGCCTTCAGTGGTAACTCAGATGTTAAGGGGGTTGAAGCTGTTCCTCCCAAATCAGAGATGCTTTGTTTTTGTTTTTTTTTGTTTTTTTCAACAAAGGTGTGCATTTCCTGCATAATATATGGTTCTCACAATTGTTTTTGTTAGTTGCGCACAGCTGATACTGAGTTTTCTCGACTGATGGATTATGACCTCTACCATGCTTACATGGACTTCTATGTTTTATTTCATATCTAACTGAAGTAAGAGACAATAGAGAGAGCTGTGGACGAGAGAATAGAAAGAGAGAATAGAGAGAGAGAATAGAGAGAGATGTGGAAGAAAGAATAGAGAGATGAGGATAAGAGAGAGAATAGAAAGAGAGAATAGAGAGAGAGAATAGAGAGAGATGTGGAGGAGAGAATAGAGAGATGAGGATAAGAGAGGGATAGGAAAGAGAGAAGAGTTATTTGCAAGTTGCGTGCTGATACTGAGTTTTCTCGATTAATAGCTTATAGACGATACCATGTTTAAATAGACTCCTACGTTGTTATTACATTATGTGACATATGTAAGAAAAGGGAGGGGAGAGTCAATTATATTTGAGTAATTGATCTCATATTGAAACATTCATTTCTCAAACCTATGTTTATGGAAGAGGAAATGTACTTCTGATAAACTAATCTTTTATCAAACGGTAAATGGTGAATTAATATAATATTTAGAATAATTGAGAACGGGTTATATCCACAGGGACTAGCTCACATTTAACTTAAAATAACATTTCTCTGCTTTGGACTGATGAGTATATGATTCTTGCATGTTAAATGACTAACACAAACCTTACATGTATGCATGTGCATGTGTCAGGAAGGCTCCCAAATAATTCTGAGGGGCCTATCGTATTTTTGTAATTGAATGATAATGTGCTAATCCATTACTTTGAGTTGTCTGCACCCAGGAAAACATCCCTATCAAGTGTTAACCCAATCACTAGGACAGCTCTGAAGGTCAAGGGTCAGAGAGAGAGGGTCACACCCTCTGGCTGCAGAGAGCACCCCCAGCCACGGGCAAGGAGGCACGAGGTCTTTCGAGATGAGAGGATTCTAATCTTCAACTTTCTGATGGGATGGGATGCTTCTTCATCTTTCTGCTCGGGGGGGGGGGGGGGGGGGGGCAAACAGACAACTCTGCAGGACGAGCGATGGCTTCAGAGGCTCCATGGTTCTTGGAAGGGCAGATTTCTTCCTAACCTCTCCCATCACGGGGCGGGGCATCTGGAATGTGCCATTTGGAATAGGCTCTGCTCTCAAGCAGATAGCAGAAGGAATGCAGGCAGATGAGCCTCTGTTTCACTGGGAGATCATAAAGTGCTCACTGAATGAGCCACAAAAAGCAGAGCAATTGGGGGGTTTGAAATATGGTGCTCTGGGGAAGAAGAGTTTTGAGCCAATCAGCACCTCAGTGCTAATCTACAGTATCAGGATGCCTTCACACACCAGACATTCTGTGTCATAAAGAGAGGAGGAGAACGAGTCAGGAGGACATGTTCTTCGAGCTCTTGTACAAAGATAACATTTGAATTGAATGACCATATGATTACAGATGTACAATTAATGATTGTTTTTATATTTCCGATGAACAGATATGTGTTACATAGTGGTGACAAATATATTTTGTCAGATCAGATTACACTTTCACACTAAACAAAATAAATTAATTGATATTTTCAGATTGATAATGTATTGAACAATAAGATATTTCTAATATTATAACAGACAATGTTACTATCCTTAATCATTACCAGGTAAAATGTACAACGAGGAAACCAGATTACCAGGTTCCCAATCCAGGTGCTACTGCATGCTACATTTAGATAGAAAAACAAATGTTCTATCCACTCCACTTAAATACTCAACAGGTGATGTAGATTTTTCAAAAAGGCCTTAAATCACTCCTTTTAAACGAACTAAAACTAATTCTGCAGCAAGTTTAATGTTAGACTACGCACATGAACACAATATTAGCAACTGTTTGCTGTGCCAAAATATGCCAGAATCTATGCATTCTCCCATGTTTAGCCCAATTTTTTTCACGAAAGCTGGTTTAGTGAGCTGGACATAGCATCCAGAATTAGCGAGGAGGCTGAGGATTGGTACAACTTTTCCCCACAGACTCTGAGCAATCTTAACAGTACGAGGGCCTAGTCTCTCTCATTGTTGATACAGTAAATACAATTACCTGCCTGACGGTTTCAAACGAATAGATATTTTGACTTTTCTTTCCTCAGGTTGTTGAAATAAAATGCCTAACTTTTCCTTTTCAGATTTTTGAACAAATGTATTTGAATAAAATGTATGTAGTAAAGTGCCTTACTCTTGAATAAGTGTATTGAAGTAAACGAAAAGTAATGCTAAAGATTGAGGACACTGCACCTTTACAGATTACAGATTGATCGATTCATCACTGTGAATTTATACCTTAACTGTGAATTTTTAACTGAATCCCTATTGATTCTGATTTTATACCTCAATTGGATTTCTTATAATCCTACATTCTAATTGTGTTTTAATAAGTAATTGCCTTAAAGTAAATCTTTAAAGATGTAAGCTGAATTTGAATTTGTGTTTGATGAATGAGATTAACTGAGGGATAAATGATAAAAGATCTTGTTTTTGAAACATATATTTTACTATTATATTTTTGTATTGCATGTGTTATTATTGTGCTTTTTGACAAAAGAAATCAAACACTGAAGAAAGATGATTTTTCTATTATGGTTGTCTGTATCAACCATTGTGATTGGCTGTTCCAATCTTATTCTGCTTTTGATGTGATTAATGTAATGAGGAATCCACCCAACTCTGAGGACGTTTTATTTGATTCAAGTAGTGACTGAAAATATTCTTAGACTAATGTTAATTGGTTATCAATGAATTGATAAAAGCGTGGATCTGTGAGGGAAATATTTTGTTGTGTGTTTCACATAGGTCTGCCATAACTTAGAGCAGGGGGTTAAAGGTTAAAGGGTTAAAGGTTCCGCTTTCCTGTTGGGGGACTGTGACTAACTGCCAGAGGACTTTAACAGACTGTCTTTGTCTCTGAATCCAGGTTCTTGTGATTATCGATCAGAAGACGCGCGAAATAGAGGCTCCTCCTTGATTATCTGTGTAGATTTGCGCTGTGTTTCTGTGTAATCTTCAGTGTTGGCTGGGGAATCACATGATGAAGTCGTGTGAGAACCCTGCCAATGCTCCCGGCCGTGGCTCTCAATAAACTCAGGTGTTTGATATAAAGCGGACTCCAGCCTCCATTCCTTCCATCAACATTGCTGAAAAGAAAATCTCTCTCACACCCCGTAATGATAAACTAATGCCATGGGCAAGGCCAGGCAGGAAACAGGTGACTTATCAGTAACTTTAGACATCGTAACACAATTTTAACCGAGATTGTATTGTAGATTATACATTTTTGTGATACTAATTGTATGATATTTACCTTGTTCATTAAAAATTAAAATATAAAATATATATTTTTTTTAAATATATTTTTTTTAAATATATTTTTTTTAATTTAATATTTATTTTTATTTTGTATCTGGCAAGAGGTGGGGCGGCGCCCCTAGCGCCCCTATGGGCCGGCCGCCACTGCCCCGCACAAAGAAAGACATGCTGTCTTTTTTGGGCATGGCTAACTAACGCTGCTATGGACTCTGTCCTGCGTGCTGCCACTCTGCAGGCTGCTCCTAACATTGTTCAATGGTCTGAGGACATGCACACAGCTTTTCAGGACTTAAAGCGAGCCCTGACATCAGCTCCTGCCCTGGGGCTCCCTGATTACCATCAGCCGTTTCACCTGCATGTCCATGAGAAGGGGGGCTTCGCGACGGGCATCTTGGTGCAGAAGCATGGCTCTAATTTCCGGCCTGTTGCATACTACTCATCTCGACTCTCCCCTGTGGTACTTGGTATGCCTTCATGCCTGCGTACAGTGGCCGCAGTTGCAATTGTTATCAAACAATCCTCTCCCATTGTACTGGCCAGTGACTGTGTAGTACATGTCCCACATGCAGTTTTACATATTCTGAACACCTCTGCTACTCAGCATATGACAGCAGCAAGGCGCTCTGGTTATGAAGCAATAATTCTTTCAAGCCCACACATCACACTTAAACGCTCTCCCCCTCTAAACCCAGCTACGCTGGTACCGATTCCAGATTTTGAAATCACACATGACTGTGTCACAACAATTGACATATCTTCTTCCCCCAGAACTGATATGTTGCAAACTCCTATCCCTAATTCAGATATGATTCTATACACAGACGGGTCTGCGAGCAGGCCGTCTGACACAGTACACTTAGCAGGCTATGCTGTTGTAAATGACTGGGAAGTTTTAGAAAGCCGGGCCTTGCCAAATGGCACGTCGGCTCAGGCTGCAGAGTTGTATGCTCTGCTGAGGGCGTGTATTCTGGCTAAAGATAGAGTTGCAACCATTTTCACAGACTCCAGGTATGCATTTGGTGTGTGCCATGATTTTGGTGTCTTGTGGAAAATGCGCGGTTTCTTAACATCGGCCGGTAAGCCTATTCAACATCATGCGTTAGTAGCTCAGCTATTAGACGCTATCATGCTCCCTACACAGCTAGCAGTAGTTAAGTGCGCTGCTCACACAAATTCTGATGATCCTATTTCGCGTGGAAATGCGTTAGCCGACACCGCGGCTAAACAAGCAGCAGTTTCCTCTTCTTCTATGGTGCTCCAATGCCCCTTGACACAACCCGCAGAACCCATTTCTTTGCCTTCCTTTAATGATGTCGCGGACATGCAAGCCCGCGCTGATGTTAGGGAGAACGATTTATGGCTAAGACGAGGTTGTACACTTGACGCTGAGTCCAGCTTGTGGCTCCACCCAGACGGACGGATGGTCTGTCCACGTTCGTTCCTCCATGTTTTGGCACATGTTGCACATGGCAAATCACATGTAGGAAAAGGAGGGATGAATGGGATTATAAAGTCCCAATGGTTTGCTCCAGGCATTACACTAGCTACACAGACCCTGGTAGACAGATGTATGATATGCCAGCAGACAAGACGAAGAAGTGGTCAAATTCAGCATGAACACTTACCGCCCCCCTCGGGGCCCTTTGTAAATATGCAAATTGACTTTTCACATATGCCACCATGCCAAGGATTCAAATATCTTTTGGTAATAGTGTGCCAGTTCTCCAAATGGGTAGAGGCCTACCCTACCAGAAAAGAAGACGCTAGAACAGTTGTAAAGTGTCTTCTCAAAGATGTTATTCCTAGATTTGGTGTGCCCACAGGAATTAACAGTGACAGAGGTCCAGCATTCATTTCGAAGATAACCCAGAGTCTAGCTACAGTGTTAGGGTTCAAATGGCAATTGCATGTTCCCTATCACCCACAGAGCTCAGGCCAGGTTGAGAGAATGAACTTGACTATAAAGGAGAAACTCACTAAAACAATGTTGACCACAGGACTAAAATGGGTAGACGCGCTGCCGCTAGTTCTGTGCTCCATCAGAAGCTCACCAAATGCAACGACAGGGCTTAGCCCACACGAGGTATTGATGGGAAGGGTAATGTTCGCAGGATCTAGCCCCCCAGTAACACCCCACAAACTCACTCTTTTGTGGACAGAGGATTACATGACTAACTATGTCAAATATCTAACTGACATGTTGAGAAAGTTTCACAGGCAGGTGGCTGACAGGCTCCCCCAGCCGGGGGAGGAGCCCACCCACCCGTTTCAGATTGGTGATAATGTACTAATCAAATCTCTTGAAAAAGATGCTCTGTCTCCCAGGTGGAAAGGTCCTTTCCAGGTGTTAATAGTGACCAGAACAGCCCTAAGAGTACAAGGGAGACCGGAGTGGATTCACGCTACAAGATGTCGTCTCTCCCCTCTACCGGATGCTGGCGTGTGAAGGCAGTCATCATCATCGTCATGCTGGGTCTTCTGTACCTGGCCAAGGTCGCCCTGCTAGATGGAGCTGTGGAAATCCCAACGACAGGTGGCGAGGGATCTCGCCCGTCTGAGGAAGAAAATAAGGTGCTCTTATCTACGAGCGCAGACGACTTGACCACTCAGGGCCCAGACCCTGAGGGCAAAATGACACCAACGGGCAAATCAGTGCCTAGCGACAAGGACAGGTTGTATCCAATCACCACACAGACATTCAGTATGGTGCGAGAGACACAACGAGAAAGAAAAGGAGGAAGAATCAGGAGGATTGTCTCCCTCCCTGATCACAAATCAAAGACTGTTTCTTTTAACTGTCCAGCTTCAATATGTGATTCATCTAACTGTATTATTGTATTTTATGTGTCCTCATTTTTCTCAACGTGGGAGATATATCCAATGGACCGGTACCGTGCGGACGGAGTGGCGTCTGAGGGGGTGAGAATGGCACTCGACACCATTGAAGACATGCCCCCAGAACTGTGGTGTAGCACTTGAGAGCAGTATAAGGCAATGATAAAGGATGAAGTAACATGTAGAGTGAGGAAACCAGATTACCAGGTTCCCAATCCAGGTGCTACTGCATGCAACCTGTCTGGACCAGATAGAAAAACAAATGTTCTATCCACTCCACGTAAACACTCAGGAGGTGATGTAGATTCTTCAAAAAAGGCCTTAATCACTCCTTTTAAACAAACTAAAACTAATTCTGCAGTAAGCTTAATGTTAGACTACGCACATGAACGCAATATTAGCAACTGTTGGCTGTGCCAAAATATGCCAGAATCCATGCATTCTCCTATGTTTAGCCCAATTCCTTTTGCAAGAGCGGACTATAAATTAATTAGATGGAACGACATTTACTCTAGGATTAGCGATGAGGCTGAGGACTGCTACACTCCTTCATACCCAACAGACTCTGATAAACCGTTACAGTACAAGGGTCTGGTCTCTCTCATTGTTGAGACAGTAAATACAAATTATCTGCCTAACGGTTTCAAACGATTGATGTTTTTAAAACTAATATATGTGAAGAAATACATTAACCTAGCTTTTGAATACAGATTCCAGTTAGCTCTGGTACAAACTAATTGTTCGGTTAATTCCACAAGTCCAACGTGCACAAAACAACCACACCTGGCATCTTTGCTGGTTGAAGCTTTGGTAACAGTTGTGCCCTGGTTTGGCTCCAGAACAGTGAACTCCGTTGAGGTTAAAATACATGATTGCACGAAACCAATACCCTTAGGCAATCCCCCTACACGTGACTGTTCAATATATGTTCCCCCAATTGTAGTACATGAATGGAAGAATGTGTCCATCTGTTTCCAGAATGAAGCAGGATCTCACACCTCTCCGGATGTGGGACACAGCGACTGTAATACCATAGTGAGGGTAAAATTAGCCAGAATTCCCCTCCCACAGACAGTTTACTTAGTTTGTGGCGACCGGGCTTATGGTTGCGTACCCTATGACGTTTTGTATGGCACCTGTTATCTAGCCTACCTAATTCCTTTAATCCGTAAAGTAGAGGCAAATGAGATTGCAGCGATACTTCCCTCTCTACACAGGAACAGCAGGTCCATTACAAAAGGACAACAGGTAGCGGGCCTACTTTTGCCTTGGTACGGCATTTATGTTAGTCAGCAGGAGATCATGGCATTATCCAAAGTAGTGGAACATCATCTAAATGTATCAAGTATCGCGATGTTAGTGGAACATAAAGAACTGCAGGAAGTTAGGACGGTAGCACTACAGAATCGCATGGCGCTGGACCTCCTCTTAGCTGCCCAGGGGGGCGCATGTAAAGTAATTGGTGCGGAGTGCTGTTCCTTTGTCTCTGACGCCACACCTGAAGTTACGGATATGGTCCAGGACACAGCTAATGGGATAAAAGAATTGCATGAAACTCATGGGTTTACATTTGGGGATTTAAGTGGAACCCTTGGGTCCTGGGGAGCGGGGTTGGTTAAATTTGTTGTTACTGTTGCAGTGTTTATCTTGGTTGTGCTAATCCTAGTGACCCGTTTGATCACTGTAGTTAAATTAGCCATACGCAGGTTTGCCAAGACTGCCCTCCAGGCCCCACAGAGGCTAGTGGGGTACTCTACTGTAGATGACACAATGTTGATGTACGACGCCGAGCTTCCAGACCCATGGGTCTCCGTGGCAGTTCCTGTACCTTGGGTACCTCCTTTCAGCGATTGATAAATTGATTAAAGTTGACACTCAGAATAAAGAATAAATGTTTTGACTTTTCCTTTCTCAGGTTGTTAAGAATAAATGTTTTTGACTTTTCCTTACTCAGGTTGTTTTCAATAAAATGTCTGACTTCTCCTTTTCAGATTTTTGAACAAATGTATTCGAATAAAATATATGTAGTAAAGTGCCTTACTCTTCAATAAGTGTATTGAAGTAAGCGTAAAGTAATGCTAAAAATTGAGAACACTGTACCTTTACAGATTACAGATTGATCGATTCATCACTGTGAATTTATACCTTAACTGTGAATTTTAACTGAATCCCTATTGATTCTGATTTATACCTCAATTGGATTTCTTTTAATCCTACATTCTAATTGTGTTTTAATAAGTAATTGCCTTGAAGTAAATCTTTAAAGATGTAAGCTGAATTTGAATTTGTGTTTGATGAATGAGATTAACTGAGGGATAAATGATAAAAGATCTTGTTTTTAAAAACATATATTTTACTATTATATTTTTGTATTGCATGTGTGTTATTATTGTGCTTCTTGACAAAAGAAATCAAACACTGAAGAAAGATGATTTTTCTATTATGGTTGTCTGTATCAACCATTGTGATTGGCTGTTCCAATCTTATTCTGTTTTTGATGTAATTAATGTAATGAGAATCCACACACAACTCTGAGGACGTTTTATTTGATTCAAGTAGTGACTGAAAATATTCTTAGACTAATGTTAATTGGTTATCAATGAACCAATTGCTTTATTATCACGCATTTGTAATATTTGTATGCTAGAACTTTTTGTATTCTTTTTGAAAAATAAATAGCTCACTTGTCATTCATTTTAATCCTTAATTATCCATCCAACACTGAAAAGGTGGTCCTTGTGAAGAGTCTCATCACTATATTCCCTCAGCTGAAAGTCATTTACAACAATAGTTTGCTGAAGATTAAGTTTGTTTTAACCAAGGTATAAGGTTTTTTTAGGTGTGATTTTATGAATGATCTATTCTGTCAACATTTGATGAATTAGAAAAATATTAATGTTTTTAAATGTTAACAATTATTTTCTTAATGACATATTGTGCTAATGAAATCCTTGTAAATAAATGTCCAATGAATTTATTCTTGCATTCAATTTTTTTTAATAAAAACCATATCCACCACCTGGTACTTCCAGTAATCGTCATTGACACACAATGTGCAGATATAACACAATCAAATGTTAATTCTGGTTAAAGAAATATAACACAAAATGTGCAGAAATAACAAATGAGTGTGTTCATCTTGGTTACACATTTATGACACACAATGTGTAAAATGTGCACATTGTGTGTTAGGGGCATGTAACACATTTTGTGTGTAAAAATGATTTACACATAAATAAACACAACACGTGTTGTCCCTGAGCACACTCTGTAGGTGTGTTGAAATTCAACACATGTTGTGTCATATTTGACACATGCCTTCTAAGAGTGTACAGCAGACAGTAGCTAGCAATTTTCGACAGATACAGCCCACTCAAAAATATATTGTTTTATATAAAATACATTTTTATATATATATATATTAGCTGTACACTTTACGAATATAATAGTTTTTTATGGACAATTTTACCATTCAATCTCGTCCAACTGATTTTGCTGCCGTCACTCCTCGGCTCTTGGTAGTGCAGGCATTTATCAAACCTGGCAACTCCGGGTTTTCTTGCAGCTGTCAATCAAAGTCCAGTGGCTCCGCTCCAAAATCCCAGAAACTTTTCACATGCGCGTAGACAGACTCCGCGAGGCTGACACTCCCGCGAGCGAGCAAGAAGGCTGTCTCTCTCACGAGCGAGCGCAGAGCCACTCGCGGGCGCAGAGCCGCTCGCGGGGGTTTAATCTGCACGTGAGGGTCATTTTATGCGCGTGTAAAAGCACATTTTCCGCTCGTGAGTAGCTTGTTTTACGCGCTAGAATATTGACCCAAATCTAACTCCATACATTTAGCTAATCATCTTTTTTTAGTGTTTTACTTTTTTTTGGTCAAGAGCGTCAGTCAGATTGGGTGACGATTAGAAAGGGGGTCGCAAGGTAATTTTAGTTTGTCAATCAACTCTGGTATGACAATAATGTGTCATGTTAAGAGAGAGTAATGTTCCAGTTGTTTTTGTGCCTGGGGGAGGGGGGGGGGTGGGTGAGTGAGAGCAAGATGATTGACATTCATGAATGAAGATAGAAGATCAATTTATATTCCTATAGTACTACTGACGACTTGTGAGGATAACTTGTAATTAGAACTGAAAACAGATACATTTATTAAACTGTATTATGGAACTTCTGTTTTTTTATTGTCATTCATACCACTTTTATTGCCAGATAGAGGGTTCCGATCATAAAACACAGAGACCATACAGCCATACCGTATTGAATTGAAAAATACAAATCAGAATTCTTCAATGTTGACATGGCAATGATAAATTAGTCTGGATATTGAGAAACAATAGAAAAACATGTCTTAAAACAACTCTCTTCCCTTCTACTCTAGGAGAGGCAACAGATCAGACTAATATTCATATGTTTAAAAGAATAAGTATTTTAAACTTACATGGTGGACCAGAGTCTATGGTGTGATGATTAAGTGACAAAAAAGTATCAAATTATATGTATTCTGCATAATTGGGGGGGGCGACGATATACATTAAAATTTGGGACATTGCTGGTTATATCCGGGACAATACAAAGTAGAATTCGGGACAGTTGTGGGACACTGAGGAAAATAGTTAATTTTGAGCCCTGGTGGGGAGGTGGGACAGGAGTCTCTCTCTCTCTTACAAACTATTTAACTAAACCCACACAATGAAAGTACACTATTACTGTAATATTTACATTTACCTATCTGCAAATGGATCCTTGTTGTTGTTGCTGTATTCTCCAGGTTCTGATGCTCCATCTCCACAGCTGCTAGTGTTACAAGTCTGCTGTGCAGAGCTGGTAATCAGATAATAAGCCTGTTGAACAGGAGAAAATAATGAAGCAGAGGGAAAGTTGCTGCCGTTTGTGTGGTTGTCCTAGCCAGAATTTATTAAACACATTAATAAATACACTTACAAATTATATCCGTGTTCTCTATTTATGTATCTCTGCGTTGTGTTGTGTGGTCGAATGAATATGACTTCCTTCTTGCCAACCAGCTTTATTATCTGTGCAAACAGAATATAAGGAAATGGCTTCACCAGCGTTCTACCTCAATACTTCTCCTCAGTGAGGCCTGAAGCTAACTGAGAATGTAAAAATACATTTAGCCAATCAAAATAACTATGTCTGACATATTTCGTTTTCTATTAAAAAATGGACATAAATCCACATGCCATATTATGACTTTCATGATGGATTAAAGCCTTTTTCATTTACAGTATATAATACAGTGATAACAGATAACACACACAACCCGACTGTACTCACTTTAACATGGCTGTTGTACAGGCACAATATTAGCATAGCATTAGCGCTTTAGCTTTTAAATAATATGAACAATTATGACCTCAGACCAGCATTTCACATATTTATACAAACAGAATAAACTTGAAATGTAAGCCAGACTAGTGCACGGGACTCATACAGGTAGAGCTATATTATCCAGGGAGCCTGTGTTAAAGAAGCTAGCGGACACTATTAGCCATTAGCCACACGCTAGTGGCGTAGCTCACAGAATGACATTAAAGTTAACTACACATAAAACAGTTTCAAAGACACTTCTTAGATCGAAATATGACATAATCTGTGTACACACTACTAACCTGTTGAACAGGAGAAATTAATGAAGCAGAGGGAAAGTTGCTGCCATGTGTCTGTCGGCTGTGGTCTTCTTCTTCTTCTCTCAGACCATTCCGTTTCTCTAACGCTAAACCGGAAGAGGCTAAGAACGGCGAAGTTAAAGATAACAATACCATTAGCACTCCTAGTGGTGACTTTTTGAACTGCAAACTAATTATAACAAAATGCCTTTAAGGCAGCACACTGTTTGAAGCGCTGCACATTATATAAACTAACGTTACACACGGCAACGACATTAACTGCAAACAGTCGTGACTTGTGTGAAGTGTAACATTAAACAATATATTAACATATTAAATACAACATTTATGACACCACTCGTTCCACTCAGTAACCCTCTTTCCAGCGCTGAGATAGGCTACAGTCATACCAAGAAATGGCTTAGCCCCCACCATGACAAATGATGTTAAAGTAAGCAAAATAAAGTCCACCAACTCGCGGAGTAAATTGCTCAGACAGCAGTTAGTAAGATTGATTTCAGTAGCCACTTGTCTGGAAATACCGAAGACTAGAAACGGTTTTGAAAACTTTTGTCACGTAGTGATTGTCTTCTCAATAGAACATCTTTGATAATGTCTTCTGGCCAATCAGAATCACGATAACGGCGTGATGTTGTTGCAGGAAGTCCCGACGGAGAATACGTTTGCTGTAGTACATATACATCGATACAACATTACGTGTTGATAGAAATCAACACGTAATGAAATAAGACCCCACGGTTTGATGATTGATAGGTGTGTGGGCTGTCTTTCATTTTGACACACAGAACAATGTTACAATAAACATACATACGTATGTTAAATGGATATATCCGCCTTCTTTCATTTATCTTTCCATTCCCACAACAATATACATAAAGAAATGGCATATTTTGGACATAGTTCGAATGGTGATTAATCATGATTAATTAATTTTTAAACTGTGATTAATCTGATTAAGAATTGTAATCGTTTGACAGCCCTAATATATCTATATGAAAACAGGAGGGACATAATATCACAAAACAATTAATGATGATGATGATGATTATTTCAGCCATATGTATAATAGTGTTAATATCTATGAGATTTAAAGTAATAATAATAATAATAATTCCCTGCAAAAGCACTAATAACAATACAATAATGGCAAAAATAGCAATTCGATATATAGTACAAATCAATCATTGTCATGTGAAGCAAGGAGTGGTTGCCACAAGCGGGGCTAGTAACTGCACAACATCAATGACAGAGACCATTGTTTAAACAAAGTAATTTATTTAAGGAAAATTCACTCGAATACTACAACATAAAAACATAGGTACACACATATATACACGGCACACTAGAAAAATGTGCAAAGTAGTAGTTTTAAAAAAGGCAATTAGTGTGAGTTCAAAGGCCAAAGAACAGCCTGCGGGGAGCCGCTGGGAAACATGTGTCCGTGACGAAATCAGACAACATTCAATGTTGCCATGAATGACAGTATATTTTGGATGACGTCCAAGATCTCTTCTACGACCAGCAAGAGGATCCATGTCCTCATCGCTGAGCAGGTGCTGGTTTCAAGGTACGGTGACCCTCTCTGGCTCCTCCTGAGCATCCTCTCCTGCATCAGCTCTACCCTCTCTCTCTGGCTCCTCCTGAGCATCCTCTCCTGCATCAGCTCTACCTTCTCTCTCTGGCTCCTCCTGAGCATCCTCTCCTGCATCAGCTCTACCTTCTCTCTCTGGCTCCTCCTGAGCATCCTCTCCTGCATCAGCTCTACCTTCTCTCTCTGGCTCCTCCTGAGCATCCTCTCCTGCATCAGCTCTACCCTCTCTCTCTGGCTCCTCCTGAGCATCCTCTCCTGCATCAGCTCGACTCTCTCTCTGGCTCCTCCTGAGCATCCTCTCCTGCATCAGCTCTACCCTCTCTCTCTGGCTCCTCCTGAGCATCCTCTCCTGCATCAGCTCTACCCTCTCTCTCTGGCTCCTCCTGAGCATCCTCTCCTGCATCATCTCTACCCTCTCTGTCTCTGGCTCCTCCTGAGAATCCTCTACTCTGCATCAGCTCTACTCTCTCTCTCTGACTCATCCTGAGCATCCTCTCCTGCATCAGCTCTACCCTCTCTCTCTGGCTCCTCCTGAGCATCCTCTACTCTGCATCAGCTCTACTCTCTCTCTCTGACTCCTCCTGAGCATCCTCTCCTGCATCAGCTCTACTCTCTCTCTCTGACTCCTCCTGAGCATCCTCTCCTGCATCAGCTCTACCTTCTCTCCCTGGCTCCTCCTGAGCATCCTCTCCTGCATCAGCTCTACTCACTCTCTCTGGCTCCTCCTGAGCATCCTCTCCTGCATCAGCTCTACCCTCTCTCTCTGGCTCCTCCTGAACATCCTCTCCTGCATCAGCTCTACCCTCTCTCTCTGGCTCCTCCTGAGCATCCTCTCCTGCATCAGCTCTACCCTCTCTGTCTCTGGGTCCTCCTGAGCATCCTCTACTCTGCATCAGCTCTACTCTCTCTCTCTGGCTCCTCCTGAGCATCCTCTCCTGCATCAGCTCTACTCTCTCTCTCTCTGACTCCTCCTGAGCATCCTCTCCTGCATCAGCTCTACCCTCTCTCTCTGGCTCCTCCTGAGCATCCTCTACTCTGCATCAGCTCTACTCTCTCTCTCTGACTCCTCCTGAGCATCCTCTCCTGCATCAGCTCTACTCTCTCTCTCTGACTCCTCCTGAGCATCCTCTCCTGCATCAGCTCTACTCTCTCTCTCTCTGGCTCCTCCTGAGCAACATCTCCTGCATCAGCTCTACCCTCTCTGTCTGGCTCCTCCTGAGCATCCTCTACTCTGCATCAGCTCTACTCTCTCTCTCTCTGACTCCTCCTGAGCATCCTCTCCTGCATCAGCTCTACTCTCTCTCTGACTCCTCCTGAGCATCCTCTCCTGCATCAGCTCTACCCTCTCTCTCTGGCTCCTCCTGAGCATCCTCTCCTGCATCAGCTCTACCCTCTCTCTCTGGCTCCTCCTGAGCATCCTCTCCTGCAGCAGCTCTACTCTCTCTCTCTGGCTCCTCCTGAGCAACATCTCCTGCATCAGCTCTACCCTCTCTGTCTGGCTCCTCCTGAGCATCCTCTACTCTGCATCAGCTCTACTCTCTCTCTCTCTGACTCCTCCTGAGCATCCTCTCCTGCATTAGCTCTACCCTCTCTCTCTGGCTCCTCCTGAGCATCCTCTCCTGCATCAGCTCTACTCTCTCTCTGGCTCCTCCTGAGCATCCTCTCCTGCATCAGCTCTACCCTCTCTGTCTCTGGCTCCTCCTGAGCATCCTCTACTCTGCATCAGCTCTACTCTCTCTCTCTGGCTCCTCCTGAGCATCCTCTCCTGCATCAGCTCTACTCTCTCTCTCTGGCTCCTCCTGAGCAACATCTCCTGCATCAACTCTACCCTCTCTGTCTGGATCCTCCTGAGCATCCTCTACTCTGCATCAGCTCTACTCTCTCTCTCTGACTCCTCCTGAGCATCCTCTCCTGCATCAGCTCTACCCTCTCTGTCTGGCTCCTCCTGAGCCTCCTCTCCTGCATCAGCTCTACTCTCTCTCTCTCTCTTGCTCCTCCTGAGCATCCTCTCCTGCATCAGCTCTACCTTCTCTGTCTGGCTCCTCCTGAGCATCCTCTCCTGCATCAGCTATACCCTCTCTCTCTGGCTCCTCCTGAGCATCTCCTTGTCCTCCACCAAAGAGGCTCTGCATGGCAGAAGTGGTCTGGCCCTGCCGTTCCAGGCAACCTTGGACAAAAAGTTGTATGGGACTCTGGTGTCTTTCGGTCCTCAACCCATGATTGTGCCACTGCTCCAAAAACCCCGTAGGTCATGGTTTATGCGCGGGAGATAGACATAATACAGGGCCCACATGTGCATTTCATTGTCTATGTCTATTATGCCTTCACTCTCCAGGAAGTTGAAGAGGTCGTAATAGACATTGCTCACACCTCGCCACAGGTCACCCCAGAGCCGTTCTATTCTCTGGTTGTTGGTGCTTCTTCCACGGAGAGCACTGCCTCTGTGAGAGCATCTGAAGATGCTCATCAATAGGCAGACAGAGTTGTTTTCGTCCCCATGGTCGGTTCTGACCCTCGAGGGCATGTTTATTCAATTAAATGTCAAACTGTATCACAAAATCCTCTCATAAGCTAAGGGTCTGACAGGCTTGTGGTGGGGGAGGGGTAGAACATAAACAAAATTGAAAAAAGGTGTGTGGCGCTCCGAGACTTTGAGAGTGTGTTGCTTAACTTGTGTGGAACCCGCGTGCAAAATTTGGGGACCTTGCGACCTTCGACAAGGTCAAAATCGAGGTCAGAGGTCAAATTTGCATGTCGACAGTACCCTCGACGGTGCAAAGGAATGTCCGACGGCTTTGAGCTTGGTCTTGTTGGATCCGGCTCGGAAAGTACATGCAGATTGATGCCTCTGGTCCAACTAAATGTCAAAGGTTACGCCTTAAAATGTAACAAAACCTTCCCTTAAGGCCTTTTGAGATGCAACTGCTGCATGAGTTTTTAAAGGACTTTGGAAAGGGCTAATGATGCCTTAATGATGGACAAAAAACAAGAATAGACGTGAATAGGGGGACACAATCATGTTTGGACCTCATACTTGTGACGGATAGTTTAGTTAAATCGTGTGAATGGTATGTAAAAAGTGACTGTACCATAGGAAGTGATCATTACCCAGTAACATCACACTTGTGTAAATGGATGGAGAAGATGATAGTGTATAGACTATCACATGTCTTAGAACAAAGAGGGTTACTGAGTGGAACGAGTGGTGTCATAAATGTTGTATTTAATATGTTAATATATTGTTTAATGTTACACTTCACACAAGTCACGACTGTTTGCAGTTAATGTCATTGCCGTGTGTAACGTTAGTTTATATAATGTGCAGCGCTTCAAACAGTGTGCCGCGTTAAAGGCATTTTATAATGTTATAATTTGTTTGCAGTTCATAAAGTCACCACTAGGTATTGTTATCTTTAAGTTCGCCGTTCTTAGCCTCACTTCCGGTTTAGCGTTAGAGAAGCGGAATGGTCTGAGAGAAGAAGAAGAAGAAGAAGAAGAAGAAGAAGAAGAAGACACATGGCAGCAATTTTCCCTCTGCTTCATTCATTTATCCTGTTCAACAGGTTAGTAGTGTGTACACAGATTATGTCATATTTCGATCTAAGAAGTGTCTTTGAAACTGTTTTATCTGTAGTGAACTTTAATGTCATTCTGTGAGCTACGCCACTAGCGTGTGGCTAATGGATAATGGCGCCCGCTAGCTTCTTTAACACAGACTGTTGCTGGATAATGTAGCTCTACTATGTGTATGAGTCCCGTGCACTAGTCTGGCTTACATTTCAAGTTTATTCTGTTTGTATAAATATGTGAAATGCTGGTCTGAGGTCATAATTGTTCATATTATTTAAAAGCTAAAGCGCTAATGCTATGCTAATATTGTGCCTGTACAACAGCCATGTTAAAGTGAGTACAGTCGGGTTGTGTGTGTTATCTGTTATCACTGTATTATATACTGTAAATGAAAAAGGCTTTAATCCCTCACGAAAGTCATAATATGGCATGTGGATTTATGTCCATTTTTTAATAGAAAACGAAATATGTCAGACATAGTTATTTTGATTGGCTAAATGTATTTTTACATTCTCAGTTAGCTTCAGGCCTCACTGAGGAGAAGTATTGAGGTAGAACGCTGGTGAAGCCATTTCCTTATATTCTGTTTGCACAGATAATAAAGCTGGTTGGCAAGAAGGAAGTCATATTCATTCGACCACACAACACAACGCAGAGATACATAAATAGAGAACACGGATATAATTTGTAAGTGAATTTATTAATGTGTTTAATAAATTCTGGCTAGGACAACCACACAAACGGCAGCAACTTTCCCTCTGCTTCATTCTTTTCTCCTGTTCAACAGGCTTATTATCTGATTACCAGCTCTGCACAGCAGACTTGTAACACTAGCAGCTGTGGAGATGGAGCATCAGAACCTGGAGAATACAGCAACAACAACAAGGATCCATTTGCAGATAGGTAAATGTAAATATTACAGTAATAGTGTACTTTCATTGTGTGGGTTTAGTTAAATAGTTTGTAAGAGAGAGAGAGACTCCTGTCCCACCTCCCCACCAGGGCTCAAAATTAACTATTTTCCTCAGTGTCCCACAACTGTCCCGAATTCTACTTTGTATTGTCCCGGATATAACCAGCAATGTCCCAAATTTAAATGTATATCGTCGCCCCCCCAATTATGCAGAATACATATAATTTGATACTTTTTTGTCACTTAATCATCACACCATAGACTCTGGTCCACCATGTAAGTTTAAAATACTTATTCTTTTAAACATATGAATATTAGTCTGATCTGTTGCCTCTCCTAGAGTAGAAGGGAAGAGAGTTATTTTAAGACATGTTTTTCTATTGTTTCTCAATATCCAGACTAACTTATCATTGTCATGTCAACATTGAAGAATTCTGATTTGTATTTTTCAATTCAATATGGTATGGCTGTATGGTCTCTGTGTTTTATGATCGGAACCCTCTATCTGGCAATACAAGTGGTATGAATGACAATAAAAAAACAGAAGTTCCATAATACAGTTTAATAAATGTATCTGTTTTCAGTTCTAATTACAAGTTATCCTCACAAGTCGTCAGTAGTACTATAGGAATATAAATTGATCTTCTATCTTCATTCATGAATGTCAATCATCTTGCTCTCACTCACTCACCCCCCCCCCCCAGGCACAAACACAACTGGAACATTACTCTCTCTAACATGACACATTATTGTCATAACAGAGTTGATTGACAAACTAAAATTACCTTGCGACCCCCTTTCTAATAGTCACCCAATCTGACTGACGTTCTTGACCAAAAAAAAGTAAAACACTAAAAAAAGATGAAAAGCTAAATGATTAGCTAAATGCCTTACGTTTTTGCAGCTAAAGATTCTAGCCTGCTCACTGACTGGCTGACAAAGAAAATACAAAAATGATAGGCTACACCTCTTATTCTGATCAACTGTATTTCACATCATTTTCACAAACTTCAAAAGAACATGACACCGCATTTTAGGACGTTTGTATGCATTGTAAGGCACACTTCAGTTGCTAGCGTTAGTTAGCACTAACATTGGCACTTAAGACTAATTAACTAATTTACCACAATGGAAGACGGTGCATCATGACCAGGACTTGGGATGTTTTAGTTTCGGGAGTCGGCAGAATTGGGGCTTGCAACAGGGGGCTGTTTATTCAACCACCTCAGCATTTCTTTCTTCTGTTTTTAACTGTCATGAGCGTTGCATTGGCGCGAGTCTAGCAGCAGTCAGCAGCAGAGTGGATGACGTAGAATGCATTCTATGATTTGACAGCCCAATGACTTTGCAAATAACACCTATTTTGAAGTTTACTTTTAATTTTTTTTTCACTGTCCCGAAATAGTCCCAGACAAAATAGATTTGTGTCCCAGTAGGAATTTGTATGGGCATCGGGACATCGTTAATCGCGAGCCCTGCTCCCCATTTTATTTTGAGTTGTGCATTGTTATTTGGGCTTGAGAAACATTCCACTTGAACTTTATATTTTACTGAACTTAGTAGTAAATATTGTCCTATATTTCTTTCCGATTTCACAGCTGCCTGGGCCTAGCAGCAAGAACCTCCACCTGTGCCTGCACCCAGGTCAAGATCTACCGTGGCTCAAGGGCCTTCCCCAGAGCCACCAGCATCACTACAACAGCCTCCATCTGTGCCTGCCACAAGATTAAGATACACCTCGGTACAAGGGCCTCCACCACAGCCATCACGATCAACCCAGCCAGCAAAGAAGTCTCGCCTAGCACACCTCCCTCCCGCCGACACAGCCACCAGCAGCCCATGCACCAGGGCTCTCGACTAACTTTTTTCCCCATCCTCCCAGAACCGTCCCGAAATACAATATAAGCCGTCCCGAAATTAATGTGGACCGTCCCGAATTTAAAATGTTAGTTTTTCTACATTATCATTAGTTAAAATAATTCAAAGTGACCTTTAAGATAAATAAAACATCATACAAATCATTAGATGATAATTCATCAACCTTTTTATTTGAGTAAATCATTCAATCACATAAACAAAGGCCAAATATATTTAAACAAACACACAAATGAGAAAATTACTCATCCAATTTACAAAAAAATTCAACACTGTCCTGAAGACAGAACCCAGAGTAACCACTAACCAGGATGAGAGTCTGTAACACAGTCAGGAGACCTTTACTAACGGCCCGCCCCCTCGCACCCAGACGGGAGAGAGAGATCTCGGCTGGATTGGAAAGCTCAAATACATCATAGACGCATGTTGTAGTCTTATTGCATATTAGAAACGGAGTTGGTGAAACTAAAACTGCGATATAATGTGTATGTAGCAATAATACATATGACTTATATTTTTTAAATGTCTCCAGTACCGATAAAAAGTCAGATAACGTCGGAGCTTAACGTTACCACTGTCTTTAATAATTCCGGCCCGTTTAATACCGGGGCTCGGTACTCATCCCTACGTGGGGAGAGGCAGCATATTGCTAAGGACTAAATACGATGGAGGAGGGTTCTCTTCTCAGCCTTATCACCCATAGGGGATGAAGAGGAGTAAGTAAATAAAGAGGCCGGCGCTCCAGGGTCCGGTTCTGCTGTGCGTTTTTGTGATGTAACGGTAAAACATTTCAGAATTCCTCCACGGGATGCCATTGTTCATCACTCAACCCGCGAACAGAACATAGCTAGACCCGCACATTTGCGGGCACAGCCAGCTGTAGCTACATGTGTGTATTTCGAGGGTTTCTGAATGTTTTGTGCGTGTGTGTTTTATCATGGTGTTTATGTTGACAAGGAGGTTTAATAACTGTGTGCTACACAAAACGTGCAGTCGGTTTCATTTTCATCACCGTTTGTAGTAGTTAGCAGGGTATTTTTATTTTAACTCGTCCCAAAATTATTTTGTATCCTCCCCGACACTATTTTTCTACGACGGGACGTCCTTATGCTCGAGCCCTGCCATGCACCATCACCCCCACCTACACAGCAGCCAGACCCACTGTCTTGGAAGACAGACAAAGACCCTGTCTTTACATTTATAATGAATAGTTGGTTGAGAAAGTTCTGATATTGTCAGGGTTCGTACAGTCATTAAAAACCTGGAAAAGTCATGGAATGCAATATGCAGCTCTGCACAGCGGACTTGTAGCACTAGCAGCAGTGGAGATGGAGCATCAGAACCTGGAGAATACAGCAACAACAACAAGGATCCATTTGATGATAGGTAAATATTACAGTAATAGTGTACTTTCATTGTGTGGGTGTAACATAGTTAAATAGAGAGAGAGAGAGAGAGAGGGGAGAAACATTCCACTTGGTAGTAATTATTGTCCTATATGTCTTTCCGATTTCACAGCTGCCTGCGCCTAGCAGCAAGAACCTCCATCTGTGCCTGCACCCAGGTCAAGATCTACCGTGGCTCAAGGGCCTTCACCAGAGCCACCAAGGACCAGCATCACTACAGAAGCCTCCACCTCCATCTGTGCCTGCCACAAGATTAAGATACACCTCGGTACAAAGGCCTCCACCACAGCCATCACGATCAATCCAGCCAGCAAAGAAGTCTCGCCTAGCACACCTCCCTCCCGCCGACACAGCCACCAGCAGCACATGCACCATCACCTACACAGCAGCCAGACCCACTGTCTTGGAAGACAGACAAAGACCATGGCACTGCTCCCCCTGCCTTTACATTTATAATGAATATTGGTTGAGAAAGTTCTGATATTGTCAGGATTCGTACGGTCATTAAAAACCTGGAAAAGTCATGGAATGCAATATTTTCTTTAATGTTTTGGAAAAGTCATGGTAATATAAATAAAGTTGCATCAAATATAATTTATATGTTATCTAATCGCCGAAATAGTAATACTATAATGATAATAAATACTGTATCGTATAATGAAACGTAAAATGGCAACTGTGGTAGTATTTAGCTGGTGAGAGATGTTTACAATCACGCCCTCTAGTCTACAGGAGCTACTATTTGATATAAAGATGCCAGGGAAGTGCAGTTTCAACAATGTATGGCTTCTAAAGAATAAGTACCAATTGTGGTTATCAAAAGACATTGACCCAAGACGTACTAAATGCAAACTGTGTTGTAACATATTCGATATTTAGAATATGGGCGAGGCAGCGCATGCTGGCCACATGAAAGAGTCATTTAAAATCATTGGTGAAAAAGTGTATGAACCCTGTATTGTAAATATTGAGATTTTACAGTTTACTATGTTAACATAAATAGTTGGTTGAAAAAAAAAAAGTTGTAATGCTCAATTTGTATTTGTACACATTACATGAACCTCAGTATGGAATATGAAGTCATGAATCAGTCCTGATGTAACTTTTCTGTGATGAAAGTAGAGTGATATAACTATTTTACTCCAAATTCTAATTTAGACATGAACAACACATTTATATAGGCCTATAGTGTAATTCATATATTTCACTACTTTTGTGAACCAAAAACGTTGGTAAACCAAATCTGAAACACCAAAATAAAATGGATGACATGAGTACATCTGTGTTTTCACAAGTTTTTAAGTATTCCAAAAATCTGATTTCTAAGCTAAGTATCTCATAAGACAGTGCTCTAAGGTGAGTGACATTGCATTTCTAGCAAGACCAGAGACTCACCATTTTGATATGTTACACCCGGTTACACCATGCCATGTTATAAGAAGTACATTTAAAAGGTGATTTAAGGAGACAAATACCCTTCACTTCAGTAAAATAAGGTAAGGCGATTTTATTTTAAAAGACAATGAAGGCAGGTTATATTGATTGATATATTTATTATATTGAAAGCCAAATTAATACATAGTCCCCTGAAGCTGGAATAACGTACAATTTCCAGCCTCACAATGTCAGGAACTTTTCATCTACAGATTGCTTTGGTCTGGTTTTGCTCTTCACTGATTGGTTACTGAGACTTTGAACTTAAACGGACCTCCCCGTTTATAAAACGGACCTCCCCGTTTATAAAACGGACCTCCCCGTTTATTCGCGCGTAGTTTCGCGCGAATAAACGGACCTCCCCGTTAATCCGCGCGAAACTACGCGCGAATAAACGCGCGAATTGTGACGCAATTGGGGGTTCCATATTGGACGGCCCAGCCTGCGGGTCAACCGGACCAGGCGGAGCCGGATCCCCGCGCCTCGGACAGGCATTCATGGTGTGCCCCTCCTCCCCGCAACCAAAACACTTCATAACTGATGATGTTGCAAAAATCACATAGTCATAATCAGGGGCGTCGCCTGGACCTGGAAACATTCGGGGCTTAGCCCACAGTGGCGGCGCTACAGTCAAATGTTCTACTGCAAGACTCCCCACACGCACATACACAATTGCGCCATCTGGTGTCACAAACGTGTGCCTGCATTGCTTTGTTACGGCAATGGATTGTGGGAGATTCTCAAAGCACGTGAGGATCTCTTGAGGGTAAGGTGCCTGTATTATCTCGGTGGACAAATGTATGTTTTTATTTTATAAGGACAATAACGTACTGTTATTGTTGTTTAATGCTCACAGTCACAGCAACATGTTTTTTGTGTGATTGGCTATGTGTTTTATATGATTTATCAACGTGATCATCAATAGCTAATCTGAGCACCAGAACCCAGCTCACGTGTGCTTTTATGCTGTCCATTGAAATGCAGGTATGTGAGTTTTGTACACCAGTTTATTTATGTTTAATGTTTCACATTGCTCCACATGATGCCTTGACTACAAAGATGATGTTTCTACGCTTCTTCCTTCGTCACAGTTTCGGGAATATCAAGATCATTGCACAGGGCCTTGGTCTTGTCATAGACCTCATGTGCTTTCTCGTTACTTTGGTAATTTTTCAGTGTGTTCTCAACTGCCGTTTTGTAATCTACTGCCTGCACCAAGTCAATTGTTTCTTTCTGCAGGTATTTGTGCAGGCCCTGAGTGGTTGAGAGCAGTGTCTGGAACATGACAGCATGTAGATGGTACTGCATGTTCAAAGCTTGCTTTCCAGTCCCTTTGCTAGAGGGGCTGAAAGGCTCCCTAAAGTCTTGATCAAAGCAGGGAGGTTTTTGACATGCCCAGCGAACAAGTTGTTCGTCCCCTACCTCTAGCTGTTTCTGAAATGTTTGCAATCTCTGATGGTGGACAAGAGATGTGGAGAAGAAAGAGTAGAGACACTCCAGTAGATCAACGCAGGTATGTGAGTTTTGTACACCAGTTTGTATAAGTTTAATGTTTCACACTGCTTGTGAAAAATATACTACCACTATACGATCACTGATGTTTTGTTGTTGACTGGACACTTATTTTGTAAAAGAGATAGCATGTGAGGATCTCTTAAGCTATGCAGCTGACGTGTCCTTTTTATATGCTGTCCATTGAAATGCAGGAAAGTAATCACCAGGTCCGAGTGATCTGTTGCCAAGGGGACACTACACCGGAGTTACATAAGCAGAGATAAAGTGCTATTTTGGGGGGAACTCACCTCCTCTGGGGATGTATCAAGAGATATGATACATCTTTCAACACCCAGATGTCAAAAAGAAATCAAAGAATCAGAATCATAAACGGGTTTATTATTTAAAAACACTTCATTTTCCAATTAAATCATAAACGATGTCAAATTATTAGAAGTTGTTAGTAATCAGATTAAACATAAAAAAGGGATGGAAGGAGGAATAATAATCCCTCATCTCTTGCTGTTTGCGGTTGAAATTATCTCTTTTGCTGACCAAACATGCTGGATGGAAAGCAGTGATGTCTCACTTGCCTTGGCCCTGTATCTGCAGTCCCTAAATCAGTCATGTTACCCATTGACTCTTGTCTGTTCTGGTGTTCCTGTTCATTGTTGTCTCCATTGTCGTTCTTGTCTGTTGTATCTCCTTCTTGTGTGTCCCTTTCTCCTGTTCTCCTTTCTTCATCCTCTACTCTGTGTGGCTCATCTGTGATGACTGTGTAGGTAAACACAAACAAGTATGTAAGTCAATCAGTTTCCAGCTCTGTCAAATAAATGAATTTCAAGATACACACATTTGTCTTCATTAAAATGAGTGTCACCACACTGTCACAAAATGTAATACTAACCAATTGAAAATAGTTACATGTACATTGGAAACCTCTTGTAGATATCACTATTAAGAGTAGTTATCTGCCAATAGGACAGAATCATTCCTATACAAATGCAGTTTGAGTAATTCACTTAATATATTCACTTCACACTTTAATATAGTCATTTTCACTTAATACTCTAATATAGTCATCTTTCTGCATTCAACACTAAGGAAAGCTGTACAATTTGACATGAGGAAAAAAGGCCTCCGACAATGCAGATCATTTTGTGATCATATCAATTTTAAGATGGGGGTCAAGGCTTAATATTTGGGAGCATAGTGTCCCTTGCCCCCTTTCAGGAGCCCCACTGGATTAGCTTTGATCTGAAAGCTTGTTAGCTGGCTGTCCATCTCATAATGTCCACATAGAAACTAGCTGTCAATAGGAAATATCAATCAGAAGAATTATATTTTCATGCAAAATCTGTCACAAAAAGAGGTTGCACATTTAAATGCAGGTGTTGTTATGGCAACGTCAGTGGCCAGACAGCCACATTTACTGCTGCAAATACGTTCAAACATGCTGTTGACACGTAAAGCAGTGGCAACTATGCCACCATTTCAGCTGACTTTTTCTCAGAAATACCGTCACATAACATCCATATATATTTCAGTGCTAGGTTGATGCTTAGCTAAGCTAACTATGAAACACTTTAACTGGCAGGACTCAGGATCAACTACTACTGTAAGGTAGCTTCTAGCTTCATGTCGAACACAGACAGTAAGTCAACATTTCCCAGAGAGCTTTCTTTGAAATCACCAAGTAACGCTAAAAAACACAACATTTAGATTGTATGACAGTGCATTGCAAGTGTTTATTTAATATATCTGGTTAGCTATAGCTACTTGCTAACGGGTTAGCTTACCCCCGCGATTCAAAGTAACGTCAATGTAGCTATAATTTATGCTTTGCTTACATGTTGACATAACTTGTAAGTTTACTGACAGGTACATACCTTGTTCACCTGGCTCAGGTGGTGGCTCTGGGGTTGTTGTGTGAGCCACCACTTGAGAATTGCCGTCTTTTTTATTAAAGAAATGTCTAATGTCCATCTTCAGAATCTCCGCGTCCGGGGCTGACAGTTTAAAGTTTAAACATTGTCACAGAGGAGAGGTACGTACCTGTCAGCCAATAAAACACGTTTATTTCCATGCAAGTCTCTGATTGGTCTGGTGGCGTCGTCTTGCCTCTGTGTTGCATTCACTGAACATGGGAAATTACAATTCTACCGTCCGTCCTATAGGTAAAGTAGGTTAATGTATTATATTATTGAGGGAGAATTTGTCCGGGGCTAAGGCATCCGGGGCTTTAGCTCCGGATGCCTACCCCAGGCGACGCCCCTGGTGTGAACAATCAATTGGGAGTCTGACCAAACGCTGTGTGCAGTACTCGAGTTGAGGGGGGATGGCATCCCTTATGTAATGTTATCAATGAACGTGGCACTGGTATTACTGCTATTTCAACATTAATTTTGCGCATTTTGAGTAAAATACTGTGGGCGAGGGAGCATGCACACACGCAATGACATTTTTACCAAGTCACTGACGCTATACTATGCGAGTGCCCTAGAGGGCGCCAGAGCGCCGTGATGCGCCTGTTTGATCGATGCCAGAAGCGCAGGTAACGGTCATCACAATGGCCAAGCGACCAGGAGGACAACACGATCTGAGGGACTTCATATTTAAAAATACTAAAAATAACTTACTTTCAGGTAAGTCAAGAGTCAGTAATCTTAGTCATTACTCACTACTTTAGTCACCAAAGGTGGATCTATGGACATAAGCAGCAATAACAACTTAGTTTGGAGTTATACGTTTTTCTCTCGTGTTAGCTAGCTGGTAAGACTCAAAACTGTTGATGAAATGATACCACCAGCACCAGAAGAGCTGAAACCCCTCCTTCAAGCAGTGAACACTCTGGTCATCTCCACAGCTGAGTGTGAACGTGGGTTTAGTCAGATGAACATTTTAACCACAACTAGAAGCTCCCTAGAGGTAAAAAGCATGTTAGCCTTGCTTTTCATCAAGTGTGTTGGCCCTCCACTGAACAAGTTCAGACCAGAGGTATATGTCAAGACTTGGCTTCAAAGCCATTGCTTAGCTAACAATCCGACAGCAAGAGCCAGAAAAATTGAGACCAAAAAGCATGATTATGAAAATCTTTGGAAACTTCTATGAGATGGGGGAGAGTGGAGTAGGCAGCCATTGACAACATTGGTCCTATTTTGTATTATCTGTATTATCTTTTAATATATTTTCATATTTTGTAAACAATTTCAATTTGCACTTAATGCCCTGTTAAAAAAAGTAACATTGGGAATGTTAACATAAAATATTTGTATTTGAACTGCAATAAAATGATGACGGATCAATATTTTTCGAATTTTTTCCCTCAAATTTGTCATGAAGAATTTACATAATGATTTAATTAATTATGATACAAATGTAACCCTTTAGATACCAGTTTTGATCGTATACCAGTAACTGCTTTTTTGAAAAAATACACTATAATTCAATATTCTAAAAACTATTTTGACTTTATCATTACTATAATCAGTTGATCCATCAGGTGATGATAGTTAGTACTCTTACCTGTGATGCCTCCTCCAAACAGCATAACAATCATTACAACTAAGTACCAGTTCTAGATCCTTGACTTTAGACAAACAATTCAACAGACAAAATCTATTTAAAGACCAATCTTTATTTGAAGGTGCCTCTTAACCTGAGATATTAGTTATAGAGTAATAGTATTGACAATCTAAAAAAACTGAGCAACTCAACAGTCAACTTTATATTTCTTATTGTCTAAAGCATTTATTATTTTCATTTTCCACCTCTCATATCAGTGTGGACGGATTGAGACAGCGTGGTATCCAGAGAGCTGCAGAGACTTCAGGGAGAAACCTCTGTGTGATGGACGTCCTGTCTGTTGGTTTGGAGAGGACTGAGGGTCTTTCCTCAGCGAGGAGGACCAGGCCTGATGGAGGAGCCCATGCTGGGCAAAGCTGATACCACAGGCCTAGTCTGTCACTTTATTTGACTAAATGTGTTTACTTATACATTTAATAGGTTTAAACCTTCTGTCCATATGTGCTTTTTATTTAAAACATTTTTGATTAACTTTTGGTTCACATTTCAATAAATTGTATTTGCATTCCTTTCATCCATTATTCTTACTGAAAATGTTAGATTACTGAAGATTGGCCCCATTTATTTGTGATGTTGCAAACTCGGCGGTGCAAGGTACAAGTGATGTGAAGCTCATAAAGTGAGGCAAATAGAAATAATCAGCTGATGGAGTGTAGATGTGGAAATAGATGCATCCCATCAGCTGATTATGTTTTTCGCCACACTTTATAAGCCTGACTATAACCACCCCTTGTCTGAACCACCCCTTCTCTGAGGTGCAGGCAGCGTCACAAACAAATGATGTTCCTGGTAGACTACAAAAATATTCGGTGTGCAGATCTTTATTTTCACAATAAAAGTAGTTTCTTAGTGAATATCCTGTACTGGTCTTAAAATCTCATAACATCAGCTTTTAATGTTCTTCTTGGATGTTCTTCTTGACCCTCAGAGAAGGAGAAAATGTTGAGTCGTCCTTTCCTAACAAAAATGACAGGAAACATAAAACATTATTGCAGAACAAGTGTGTTATTTATGAAAGAGCTGTGTTTAGGGGCTGTTGATATAATTATTTTTTAATTGTAATCAGATTATGAATGAACAGTATGAAATTCATCAACATTGAAATATATTTTATTATCAAAATAATATTTAACTGTGATCAAAACGTAGTGCAACTGAAGCTTGCTCTGTTGTCTCACTGAAATAATCACTTTTACCACGTTTTTACAGACAATATTGAGAGATAAATAGTAGCAGTTCTCACTATGTGTTAAATATCTTTGCCTTCAATACATTAAATTAGAAAGCTGACAAAGTCATATTGCTTTTTAACATCTAAATGTAACTTTTTGCATGGGAAAAACCCTCAACTTAACTGATGTGTAGGTGATCTAGTATTTACTATTGTATAATGGAATGTATATCAGTGTATTAAAGTCAATACTTCATTCATTTAAACCAGGGGTTCTCAAAGTTTTTTTTTTCTGATTACAAAGTCTCATCTGTACAGGACGGTAAAATAATAACAGGCACACATAAATAAATCTATGACAGTCTCATCTGTACAGAACAGTATGATAAAATAATCGATGGCAAAAACTTGTCACTGTAAATGTCTCCGTTGTGGGACGAATAAATGATTAATTTAATCATCTACACATGTAATCTCACTTTTACACACCAACATAACGTTAACACAGAGTAAACGTTTGCTAATGGAGAGTATTTTGTCCCAATAAAAAGTTCATGACTATCGATAAAAAATATATATCAATAAACCTATTGTTCATTTTCGCGGTATTCCCCACACATTGCCAGTACACTATTACTGTAATATTTACACTTACCCATGTCCAAATAGATACTTGTGAGAGAGACTTCTTTTTCAGCAATGTTGATGGAAGAAATGGAGGCTGGAGTCCGCTTTATATCAAACACTGACTTTAATTGAGAGTTACGGCCGGAGTGAGCTCAAGGCATTTCCACAACATGCTCTGAGAAACCCCTTCATCTCACTAACCAATACACAGAAAACACAGGCAATTCTACCAGAGAATCCAGGAGGAGCCTCTGTTCGCGCCTCTTCTAATCATAATTAACACATGGTTTCAGAGACAAAGAAAGTCTGTTAAAGTCATCTGCGCAGTTGGTCACACTCCCCCCAACAGGAAAGCGGGACCTTTAACCTATGCTCTGCTCTAAGTTATAGCAGACCCATGTGAAACACTAAAATTCTCTCTGGCACAGACACTAATCAAAATATTCTCTGACAGATCCACGCTTTTATCAATTTATTGATAACCAATTAACATTAGTCTAAGAATATTTCAGTCACTACTTGAATCAAATAAAACGTCCTCAGAGTTGTGTGTGGATTCTCATTACATTAATTACATCAAAAACAGAATAAGATTGGAACAGCCAATCACAATGGTTGATACAGACAACCATAATAGAAAAATCATCTTTCTTCAGTGTTTGATTTCTTTTGTCAAGAAGCACAATAATAACACACATGCAATACAAAAATATAATAGTAAAATATATGTTTTTAAAAACAAGATCTTTTATCATTTATCCCTCAGTTAATCTCATTCATCAAACACAAATTCAAATTCAGCTTACATCTTTAAAGATTTACTTCAAGGCAATTACTTATTAAAACACAATTAGAATGTAGGATTAAAAGAAATCCAATTGAGGTATAAATCAGAATCAATAGGGATTCAGTTAAAATTCACAGTTAAGGTATAAATTCACAGTGATGAATCGATCAATCTGTAATCTGTAAAGGTACAGTGTTCTCAATTTTTAGCATTACTTTACGCTTACTTCAATACACTTATTGAAGAGTAAGGCACTTTACTACATATATTTTATTCGAATACATTTGTTCAAAAATCTGAAAAGGAGAAGTCAGACATTTTATTGAAAACAACCTGAGTAAGGAAAAGTCAAAAACATTTATTCTTAACAACCTGAGAAAGGAAAAGTCAAAACATTTATTCTTTATTCTGAGTGTCAACTTTAATCAATTTATAAATCGCTGAAAGGAGGTACCCAAGGTACAGGAACTGCCACGGAGACCCATGGGTCTGGAAGCTCGGCGTCGTACATCAACATTGTGTCATCTACAGTAGAGTACCCCACTAGCCTCTGTGGGGCCTGGAGGGCAGTCTTGGCAAACCTGCGTATGGCTAATTTAACTACAGTGATCAAACGGGTCACTAGGATTAGCACAACCAAGATAAACACTGCAACAGTAACAACAAATTTAACCAACCCCGCTCCCCAGGACCCAAGGGTTCCACTTAAATCCCCAAATGTAAACCCATGAGTTTCATGCAATTCTTTTATCCCATTAGCTGTGTCCTGGACCATATCCGTAACTTCAGGTGTGGCGTCAGAGACAAAGGAACAGCACTCCGCACCAATTACTTTACATGCGCCCCCCTGGGCAGCTAAGAGGAGGTCCAGCGCCATGCGATTCTGTAGTGCTACCGTCCTAACTTCCTGCAGTTCTTTATGTTCCACTAACATCGCGATACTTGATACATTTAGATGATGTTCCACTACTTTGGATAATGCCATGATCTCCTGCTGACTAACATAAATGCCGTACCAAGGCAAAAGTAGGCCCGCTACCTGTTGTCCTTTTGTAATGGACCTGCTGTTCCTGTGTAGAGAGGGAAGTATCGCTGCAATCTCATTTGCCTCTACTTTACGGATTAAAGGAATTAGGTAGGCTAGATAACAGGTGCCATACAAAACGTCATAGGGTACGCAACCATAAGCCCGGTCGCCACAAACTAAGTAAACTGTCTGTGGGAGGGGAATTCTGGCTAATTTTACCCTCACTATGGTATTACAGTCGCTGTGTCCCACATCCGGAGAGGTGTGAGATCCTGCTTCATTCTGGAAACAGATGGACACATTCTTCCATTCATGTACTACAATTGGGGGAACATATATTGAACAGTCACGTGTAGGGGGATTGCCTAAGGGTATTGGTTTCGTGCAATCATGTATTTTAACCTCAACGGAGTTCACTGTTCTGGAGCCAAACCAGGGCACAACTGTTACCAAAGCTTCAACCAGCAAAGATGCCAGGTGTGGTTGTTTTGTGCACGTTGGACTTGTGGAATTAACCGAACAATTAGTTTGTACCAGAGCTAACTGGAATCTGTATTCAAAAGCTAGGTTAATGTATTTCTTCACATATATTAGTTTTAAAAACATCAATCGTTTGAAACCGTTAGGCAGATAATTTGTATTTACTGTCTCAACAATGAGAGAGACCAGACCCTTGTACTGTAACGGTTTATCAGAGTCTGTTGGGTATGAAGGAGTGTAGCAGTCCTCAGCCTCATCGCTAATCCTAGAGTAAATGTCGTTCCATCTAATTAATTTATAGTCCGCTCTTGCAAAAGGAATTGGGCTAAACATAGGAGAATGCATGGATTCTGACATATTTTGGCACAGCCAACAGTTGCTAATATTGCGTTCATGTGCGTAGTCTAACATTAAGCTTACTGCAGAATTAGTTTTAGTTTGTTTAAAAGGAGTGATTAAGGCCTTTTTTGAAGAATCTACATCACCTCCTGAGTGTTTACGTGGAGTGGATAGAACATTTGTTTTTCTATCTGGTCCAGACAGGTTGCATGCAGTAGCACCTGGATTGGGAACCTGGTAATCTGGTTTCCTCACTCTACATGTTACTTCATCCTTTATCATTGCCTTATACTGCTCTCAAGTGCTACACCACAGTTCTGGGGGCATGTCTTCAATGGTGTCGAGTGCCATTCTCACCCCCTCAGACGCCACTCCGTCCGCACGGTACCGGTCCATTGGATATATCTCCCACGTTGAGAAAAATGAGGACACATAAAATACAATAATACAGTTAGATGAATCACATATTGAAGCTGGACAGTTAAAAGAAACAGTCTTTGATTTGTGATCAGGGAGGGAGACAATCCTCCTGATTCTTCCTCCTTTTCTTTCTCGTTGTGTCTCTCGCACCATACTGAATGTCTGTGTGGTGATTGGATACAACCTGTCCTTGTCGCTAGGCACTGATTTGCCCGTTGGTGTCATTTTGCCCTCAGGGTCTGGGCCCTGAGTGGTCAAGTCGTCTGCGCTCGTAGATAAGAGCACCTTATTTTCTTCCTCAGACGGGCGAGATCCCTCGCCACCTGTCGTTGGGATTTCCACAGCTCCATCTAGCAGGGCGACCTTGGCCAGGTACAGAAGACCCAGCATGACGATGATGATGACTGCCTTCACACGCCAGCATCCGGTAGAGGGGAGAGACGACATCTTGTAGCGTGAATCCACTCCGGTCTCCCTTGTACTCTTAGGGCTGTTCTGGTCACTATTAACACCTGGAAAGGACCTTTCCACCTGGGAGACAGAGCATCTTTTTCAAGAGATTTGATTAGTACATTATCACCAATCTGAAACGGGTGGGTGGGCTCCTCCCCCGGCTGGGGGAGCCTGTCAGCCACCTGCCTGTGAAACTTTCTCAACATGTCAGTTAGATATTTGACATAGTTAGTCATGTAATCCTCTGTCCACAAAAGAGTGAGTTTGTGGGGTGTTACTGGGGGGCTAGATCCTGCGAACATTACCCTTCCCATCAATACCTCGTGTGGGCTAAGCCCTGTCGTTGCATTTGGTGAGCTTCTGATGGAGCACAGAACTAGCGGCAGCGCGTCTACCCATTTTAGTCCTGTGGTCAACATTGTTTTAGTGAGTTTCTCCTTTATAGTCAAGTTCATTCTCTCAACCTGGCCTGAGCTCTGTGGGTGATAGGGAACATGCAATTGCCATTTGAACCCTAACACTGTAGCTAGACTCTGGGTTATCTTCGAAATGAATGCTGGACCTCTGTCACTGTTAATTCCTGTGGGCACACCAAATCTAGGAATAACATCTTTGAGAAGACACTTTACAACTGTTCTAGCGTCTTCTTTTCTGGTAGGGTAGGCCTCTACCCATTTGGAGAACTGGCACACTATTACCAAAAGATATTTGAATCCTTGGCATGGTGGCATATGTGAAAAGTCAATTTGCATATTTACAAAGGGCCCCGAGGGGGGCGGTAAGTGTTCATGCTGAATTTGACCACTTCTTCGTCTTGTCTGCTGGCATATCATACATCTGTCTACCAGGGTCTGTGTAGCTAGTGTAATGCCTGGAGCAAACCATTGGGACTTTATAATCCCATTCATCCCTCCTTTTCCTACATGTGATTTGCCATGTGCAACATGTGCCAAAACATGGAGGAACGAACGTGGACAGACCATCCGTCCGTCTGGGTGGAGCCACAAGCTGGACTCAGCGTCAAGTGTACAACCTCGTCTTAGCCATAAATCGTTCTCCCTAACATCAGCGCGGGCTTGCATGTCCGCGACATCATTAAAGGAAGGCAAAGAAATGGGTTCTGCGGGTTGTGTCAAGGGGCATTGGAGCACCATAGAAGAAGAGGAAACTGCTGCTTGTTTAGCCGCGGTGTCGGCTAACGCATTTCCACGCGAAATAGGATCATCAGAATTTGTGTGAGCAGCGCACTTAACTACTGCTAGCTGTGTAGGGAGCATGATAGCGTCTAATAGCTGAGCTACTAACGCATGATGTTGAATAGGCTTACCGGCCGATGTTAAGAAACCGCGCATTTTCCACAAGACACCAAAATCATGGCACACACCAAATGCATACCTGGAGTCTGTGAAAATGGTTGCAACTCTATCTTTAGCCAGAATACACGCCCTCAGCAGAGCATACAACTCTGCAGCCTGAGCCGACGTGCCATTTGGCAAGGCCCGGCTTTCTAAAACTTCCCAGTCATTTACAACAGCATAGCCTGCTAAGTGTACTGTGTCAGACGGCCTGCTCGCAGACCCGTCTGTGTATAGAATCATATCTGAATTAGGGATAGGAGTTTGCAACATATCAGTTCTGGGGGAAGAAGATATGTCAATTGTTGTGACACAGTCATGTGTGATTTCAAAATCTGGAATCGGTACCAGCGTAGCTGGGTTTAGAGGGGGAGAGCGTTTAAGTGTGATGTGTGGGCTTGAAAGAATTATTGCTTCATAACCAGAGCGCCTTGCTGCTGTCATATGCTGAGTAGCAGAGGTGTTCAGAATATGTAAAACTGCATGTGGGACATGTACTACACAGTCACTGGCCAGTACAATGGGAGAGGATTGTTTGATAACAATTGCAACTGCGGCCACTGTACGCAGGCATGAAGGCATACCAAGTACCACAGGGGAGAGTCGAGATGAGTAGTATGCAACAGGCCGGAAATTAGAGCCATGCTTCTGCACCAAGATGCCCGTCGCGAAGCCCCCCTTCTCATGGACATGCAGGTGAAACGGCTGATGGTAATCAGGGAGCCCCAGGGCAGGAGCTGATGTCAGGGCTCGCTTTAAGTCCTGAAAAGCTGTGTGCATGTCCTCAGACCATTGAACAATGTTAGGAGCAGCCTGCAGAGTGGCAGCACGCAGGACAGAGTCCATAGCAGCGTTAGTTAGCCATGCCCAAAAAAGACAGCATGTCTTTCTTTGTGCGGGGCAGTGGCGGCCGGCCCATAGGGGCGCTAGGGGCGCCGCCCCACCTCTTGCCAGATACAAAATAAAAATAAATATTAAATTAAAAAAAATATATTTAAAAAAAATATATTTAAAAAAAATATATATTTTATATTTTAATTTTTAATGAACAAGGTAAATATCATACAATTAGTATCACAAAAATGTATAATCTACAATACAATCTCGGTTAAAATTGTGTTACGATGTCTAAAGTTACTGATAAGTCACCTGTTTCCTGCCTGGCCTTGCCCATGGCATTAGTTTATCATTACGGGGTGTGAGAGAGATTTTCTTTTCAGCAATGTTGATGGAAGGAATGGAGGCTGGAGTCCGCTTTATATCAAACACCTGAGTTTATTGAGAGCCACGGCCGGGAGCATTGGCAGGGTTCTCACACGACTTCATCATGTGATTCCCCAGCCAACACTGAAGATTACACAGAAACACAGCGCAAATCTACACAGATAATCAAGGAGGAGCCTCTATTTCGCGCGTCTTCTGATCGATAATCACAAGAACCTGGATTCAGAGACAAAGACAGTCTGTTAAAGTCCTCTGGCAGTTAGTCACAGTCCCCCAACAGGAAAGCGGAACCTTTAACCCTTTAACCTTTAACCCCCTGCTCTAAGTTATGGCAGACCTATGTGAAACACACAACAAAATATTTCCCTCACAGATCCACGCTTTTATCAATTCATTGATAACCAATTAACATTAGTCTAAGAATATTTTCAGTCACTACTTGAATCAAATAAAACGTCCTCAGAGTTGGGTGGATTCCTCATTACATTAATCACATCAAAAGCAGAATAAGATTGGAACAGCCAATCACAATGGTTGATACAGACAACCATAATAGAAAAATCATCTTTCTTCAGTGTTTGATTTCTTTTGTCAAAAAGCACAATAATAACACATGCAATACAAAAATATAATAGTAAAATATATGTTTCAAAAACAAGATCTTTTATCATTTATCCCTCAGTTAATCTCATTCATCAAACACAAATTCAAATTCAGCTTACATCTTTAAAGATTTACTTTAAGGCAATTACTTATTAAAACACAATTAGAATGTAGGATTATAAGAAATCCAATTGAGGTATAAAATCAGAATCAATAGGGATTCAGTTAAAAATTCACAGTTAAGGTATAAATTCACAGTGATGAATCGATCAATCTGTAATCTGTAAAGGTGCAGTGTCCTCAATCTTTAGCATTACTTTTCGTTTACTTCAATACACTTATTCAAGAGTAAGGCACTTTACTACATACATTTTATTCAAATACATTTGTTCAAAAATCTGAAAAGGAAAAGTTAGGCATTTTATTTCAACAACCTGAGGAAAGAAAAGTCAAAATATCTATTCGTTTGAAACCGTCAGGCAGGTAATTGTATTTACTGTATCAACAATGAGAGAGACTAGGCCCTCGTACTGTTAAGATTGCTCAGAGTCTGTGGGGAAAAGTTGTACCAATCCTCAGCCTCCTCGCTAATTCTGGATGCTATGTCCAGCTCACTAAACCAGCTTTCGTGAAAAAAATTGGGCTAAACATGGGAGAATGCATAGATTCTGGCATATTTTGGCACAGCAAACAGTTGCTAATATTGTGTTCATGTGCGTAGTCTAACATTAAACTTGCTGCAGAATTAGTTTTAGTTCGTTTAAAAGGAGTGATTTAAGGCCTTTTTGAAAAATCTACATCACCTGTTGAGTATTTAAGTGGAGTGGATAGAACATTTGTTTTTCTATCTAAATGTAGCATGCAGTAGCACCTGGATTGGGAACCTGGTAATCTGGTTTCCTCGTTGTACATTTTACCTGGTAATGATTAAGGATAGTAACATTGTCTGTTATAATATTAGAAATATCTTATTGTTCAATACATTATCAATCTGAAAATATCAATTAATTTATTTTGTTTAGTGTGAAAGTGTAATCTGATCTGACAAAATATATTTGTCACCACTATGTAACACATATCTGTTCATCGGAAATATAAAAACAATCATTAATTGTACATCTGTAATCATATGGTCATTCAATTCAAATGTTATCTTTGTACAAGAGCTCGAAGAACATGTCCTCCTGACTCGTTCTCCTCCTCTCTTTATGACACAGAATGTCTGGTGTGTGAAGGCATCCTGATACTGTAGATTAGCACTGAGGTGCTGATTGGCTCAAAACTCTTCTTCCCCAGAGCACCATATTTCAAACCCCCCAATTGCTCTGCTTTTTGTGGCTCATTCAGTGAGCACTTTATGATCTCCCAGTGAAACAGAGGCTCATCTGCCTGCATTCCTTCTGCTATCTGCTTGAGAGCAGAGCCTATTCCAAATGGCACATTCCAGATGCCCCGCCCCGTGATGGGAGAGGTTAGGAAGAAATCTGCCCTTCCAAGAACCATGGAGCCTCTGAAGCCATCGCTCGTCCTGCAGAGTTGTCTGTTTGGCCCCCCCCCCCCCCCCCCCTGAGCAGAAAGATGAAGAAGCATCCCATCCCATCAGAAAGTTGAAGATTAGAAATCCTCTCATCTCGAAAGACCTCGTGCCTCCTTGCCCGTGGCTGGGGGTGCTCTCTGCAGCCAGAGGGTGTGACCCTCTCTCTCTGACCCTTGACCTTCAGAGCTGTCCTAGTGATTGGGTTAACACTTGATAGGGATGTTTTCCTGGGTGCAGACAACTCAAAGTAATGGATTAGCACATTATCATTCAATTACAAAAATACGATAGGCCCCTCAGAATTATTTGGGAGCCTTCCTGACACATGCACATGCATACATGTAAGGTTTGTGTTAGTCATTTAACATGCAAGAATCATATACTCATCAGTCCAAAGCAGAGAAATGTTATTTTAAGTTAAATGTGAGCTAGTCCCTGTGGATATAACCCGTTCTCAATTATTCTAAATATTATATTAATTCACCATTTACCGTTTGATAAAAGATTAGTTTATCAGAAGTACATTTCCTCTTCCATAAACATAGTTTGAGAAATGAATGTTTCAATATGAGATCAATTACTCAAATATAATTGACTCTCCCCTCCCTTTTCTTACATATGTCACATAATGTAATAACAACGTAGGAGTCTATTTAAACATGGTATCGTCTATAAGCTATTAATCGAGAAAACTCAGTATCAGCACGCAACTTGCAAATAACTCTTCTCTCTTTCCTATCCCTCTCTTATCCTCATCTCTCTATTCTCTCCTCCACATCTCTCTCTATTCTCTCTCTCTATTCTCTCTTTCTATTCTCTCTCTTATCCTCATCTCTCTATTCTTTCTTCCACATCTCTCTCTATTCTCTCTCTCTATTCTCTCTTTCTATTCTCTCGTCCACAGCTCTCTCTATTGTCTCTTACTTCAGTTAGATATGAAATAAAACATAGAAGTCCATGTAAGCATGGTAGAGGTCATAATCCATCAGTCGAGAAAACTCAGTATCAGCTGTGCGCAACTAACAAAAACAATTGTGAGAACCATATATTATGCAGGAAATGCACACCTTTGTTGAAAAAAACAAAAAAAACAAAAACAAAGCATCTCTGATTTGGGAGGAACGCTTCAAACCCCCTTAACATCTGAGTTACCACTGAAGGCATAGCATGAATGATAGTGGGCGTCTGAGGGTGTCTTTACTGAGAAATGTCAAACAAATTCAAAACCTTACATTTGAAAACAGGTTTG